>NW_026294534.1:28481032-28761032 GCF_007827085.1 Peromyscus californicus insignis
CCACCACCGCCCGGCTTCATTGACTATTATAATCACTTAACAAATAGAAGATATTATAGGCCAAGAAGAAGAGAAAGGGAGTGATATAAGAATGAAGCACAGCTTCGGAATAATAGACAAATTCAGCTTTATAGAACATATGCTATTTATATGAACATTCAAGAACAGATGCTATCGCATTCTCCATTCACACATACGCATCATACAGATGTGGACTGGAAGAGGAAGTACCAACTCGTGACAAGGTTATGTGGATGAGGGAGTTAGGATGGAACAGGGGTGATATTTAAAAGTAGCTTCAACTTCAGTCACAATTATTTCTTTATGTCAAAATGATGATGATGCAAAAATGGTACAATATATATTTCAATTTTAGATAGGGGAAGCATGGGTATTTATTATATTTTTATTTTCTATATGTGATTGTCCTCATCCTGTCTGTTCTGGTTACTTTTTTTTTTTTTTTTTTTTTGGTCTACTTGACACAAAATAGGGTCATCTGGGAAGCAGGAACCTCAAGTGAGAAAATGCCTTCTTCAGACTGGCATCTAAGAAAGTCCATGGAGCCGTTTTCTTGGTTAATGATTGATGTAGGAGGGCCCATCCCACTGTGGGGAGTGCCACCTCTGGGCTGGTGGTCCTGGGTTTTATAAGAAAGGAGGCTGAGCAAGGTGTGGGGAGCAAGCCAGTGAGCAGCTTTGCCCCTTAGCCTTTGTTTCAGTTACTGCTTCTGAGGTCCTGTTTTGAGTTTCCGCCCTAGCTTCCCTCCAGGATGGAGTGTGACCCACAAGCTGAAATAAACACTTTCCTCCTAGGTTGCCTTTGGTCATGCTGTTTATCACAGCGTCAGGGAAAGTCAACCAGGACACAGTCAAATAAAAGAGAGCAAACCCCTTATTTGGTTTCATGGCTCAGGCTTTTCTCATTCCAGCGTGTGCCTCTCTGTTGCCCACCACTGCAGATCCATTAGCCATTTTGTGGGAGATGAGGACCACTCACTTATCAACTGCATCTTCCAAGTGTACTGTAACCAAGGCCTGATGTTTATGATTCCTCCAGTGGACATGAGCCTCTGTGGTTTGACCAAGATCCTTCATGTTCCTACAGTTCTTCACTTTTTCCCCGTGCTCTCTTCAATTTCTTCCAAATCTCATATTTCCTCGGAAACCAGAAGAAAGCTCTTCTCATGGAAACTGGGCAGAGATGCCAATTACCATTTGGGGCTAAGAGAACGTCCCCTCTCTTCGAAGACGATTCAGATTGCTGTAGTTTTCATCATTTTAAACCCCACATACGCCTTTTGCTATTTACCTCCATAGCACACATATTCTGAATATTTTCAGCTGCAAAAGCATATTTGCTAAGCCAGTCATGATGTAAGTGTTGCCTGCCTTGGCCTCTGCAGGATCGCTCACAGCCTGGGCTTGAAAAGAGATGAAAACGTTCCAGTGGCAAGGGAGTTTAGGGGCCAAGCAGGGTTTCAGTTTGATTCTACTACTACTGAGAAATTGAATGCCATCCTGGGGTTTTCTCCAGCTCATGGTATTTGGTCTTTAATGCTGCCTCAAGTGTGTGCTTATACGAAACAAAGATCCTAGTCAATGATAGGAATGAAGTGTTTTTTTTTGTTGTTGTTTGTTTTTTTAGAATGGGTGAAAAAATGTTTACCTATGAAATGGTTAATTTCTCATTTTATCCGTTTCACAGTTTTAGACTAATTTTGTGAATAGTTTCTAACCTTAGGGTTTGGGGGAGTCTACAAGGGTAAAGACGGCAATGTGTCATTGTTTGATTTTTAACACTCCAGGAAGCTTCAGTAAATCTCCCTTCAAATGTCCATGTTAGCTAAACGGGCTCCAGTTCTCACTGTGTCGTCCACAGTGACTTGCCTCTGTTGAACTGATTCTCTAGGCTGTGTGTGCTTTCATTTTACAAGAGGGAATGAGAATTACTGCCTAGTAAGTCTATTTTGTGCCCACCAAAAATTCAGAATATGAGCTCTCTGGGTGGTGAATCATAAAAGGAATAATTTGGATTTAAAAATGTGGTGGGAACTGCGATGATTTCAACACTGTAAATGGAAGAAATTAATGTACTTGACTTCAGAACAGCCAAAAGATGACCTTCAGAAGAGCTGATGACAAGGACGGACTAATTTCAAGTATCTTTTGTGGCCTGATAGTGGCTTCAGAGTGATGATGCATTTCTCTAAGAACAAAGTGTTTATTTCATTTAAGTAAAAAAAAAAAAATAAGTCGATTTAAGATTGGAATCTTCTGGTAGCTAAGGACAACTTCAGAAGGAACAATCAGGGGTAGGATCTGGGAAAGTAATCTTTAAAATACGTGATGAGATAACATCTGCAGGCCAGGGGATGAAGCTAAAGACATTCATGTCCCCATGAACTCGGAGCTCTTCATTCATGGATCTACCCATCACTTTGGGTAGGTACCAATGCGTAGGTGTACAGCTAGGCTCAGATGAGATGGTTTCAAATTTCTGAAAGGATGTTTTTTACGTTGAGTGCTCTGATGCTCCGAGACACTTTCACATGCTACATGGTTTAACTTTCACAGCTACTGTATAATGTCAGTAGTGTTGCCTTCGTTTACAGATGATATGCTGACTGGCTAAATGGCTTTCTTGAGGCCACTTGGCTAAGAGTGGGAGAACTGAGCTTCATAAGCAGGTGGTTTGGCTCAGGATCCAACACTCTTAGTAAAAGTAGACGCAAACCCTGATGTTCTCTCTCTCTCTCCTAAATGGAACTTTGGGCATGAACACTGTCTCAAAGATTGGCTTCAACTGGATACCGTGCATACTATGGAACCCGGGCTTGGCTCTTGGGTCTCCATTTCCAGCCTCAACTGTAATTACAGAGCACAGGAGGGAGAGGGCGTAGTCAGATAATTGAACGCATTGAGTTTCATGTGCATAGTTATTATGAAACAGCCAGCATTTTTATTTTTGGATTACTCCCGCTCCTACTCTCCAAATAATAAGGCAAACTGGCAATTGAGAAAGAGAAAAAAAGGGGGAAAAACCCAACAACCTGTTTCTGATTTGTTTGGGACTGTATCCAAGGTTTGGGGAACTACTTGGAATTGTATTTTCAGAGTGCTCAAAGCAAATACTTTCTTTTGAAATAACTTCGAGATGAAAATCTAAAATTATAAACTATGTGTGTTAAACTTCTATATTAAAGATTTCTTTCACATCATGATGAAAATTGAACAATAATTTCATTAATTTATATCCTAAAGTGCATGAGTATAAACCTAAGTAAAAGCTTACAAACATACTTCATAACCATTTTGTACTTTCTGATAATAAAATAATAACTGGTTTATTAAGAAAGAAAATTGAAGAAGATAATGTTTAACAACAAGAACCATAAATTCAGTTGAAGATAGGTCAAAGAAGTAATATTTGTGAATTATAATATTTTAGACCCACACCCACAGTCCGTATTCTAGTTATTGAAAAACCACTGGAGTTTAATGATTAAGAAGAAAAATCAATTTCCACTGTGGAGTCATTTTGACACCCCAGTCCCCTTGTTTTCCTTTCTGATAGCTCCTCTCAAACAGTTTGGATCAGCGGTTCTCAATCTGTGGGTCACAGCGCATTGAGGGGGGAACAGAATGACCCTTTCACAGGGGTCGTCTAAGACCATCGGAAAATACAGATGTTTACATTCTGATTCATAACAGTAGCAAAATTACAGTTATGAAGCAGCAATGAAAATAATTTTATGGTTGGGGGTCATCACAACAGGAGGAACCGTTCTAAAGGGTGGCAGCATTAGAAAGGTTGAAAACCATTGCTTTGGATGCTATACGAAAAGCCCATGTTCTTGGCTGCTGGGGCCACGTGACCTGGTCTAATGATTTTACTACTATCCACACTGACGCTCCCTCCACTTAGTTCTTTTCTCTGCCTTTTTTTTCAAGGAGAGTGAGAGATTTTAGTGTTGGTTAGCCTTCCAAAAACATCAGCTTGGGGGAAAGTGGGAGTCAATCCTACGGGGCCTCCTTTTGAACATTCCCTTCACGCGCCATGCTTCCGCTCGCCCTTCCTTCTACTTAAAATAAGACTGACCCTGTAGCAGTTGAGCTGCATTCACGTCCTGTTAGCCGTTTAATAGTTTTTAAAGCTTTTCATTTTAAGTTGTAAGATATTAGAGAGAACTCATCCTAACTCTCAAATAATTACAGTGCTTAATGTTTTTCTAAAAAATATATTGGGACAACTTCTTTCTCTCTCTTTTTCTTTTTTTTGAAAAAATATGTGTACCTTTCAGCAAAAAATGACAATCAGAGAATTTCAGGAAGAAATTAGAAATATGAAAAGGGGGCACGTGGGAGAAGTGACTGGGTTTCTTGGCTTTGGACTGTATTGAGTGCCAGCATTTCTAACCCAGGTACTCACACGAGGTAGTGTTTGCACAGGAAGTATCCCCCAAAGGCTGCTGTATCAAAGGCTTAGTCCTTGGCTGCCAGTGTTATTTTGGGATGTTTTGGAAACTTTGGGAGTTAGAGTCTTGCTGGAGGAAGTAGGTAACTGTGGGTATGTCTTCAGGCTATGCTATGGCACTCTCTTCTCCCTGTCCTCTGCTCTCCCCTTTCTCCCCCTCTCTCCAACTTTCTTTCTCTGTCTCTCTATCTCCGTCTGCTTCTGTCTCTGTCTCTGTCACTCCTTGCTTCCTGGCCACCATAATGTGTGTGGCTCTGCCATCCTCTTCCTCCCTGGTAGACTGAAATCTCTGAAACTAAGGACCAGGATAAATCTGTCTTCCTTTCAAGTGTTTCTCTTAGGTATTCTTTCACAGCTAAGGGGAAATAAATAATACAGATGAAATAGTCTGCGAGCATGAAGAAATTGAAACAAACAGACAGGCCAAACCCTGTGTCCAGGCCTTTGTAAAGGACAAGCATGCTCAGTACACACACACACACACACACACACACACACACACACACACACACACACACACATCTTCACACAGTTGATCTATATCCCAGCCTCTCTTCTTGCCAATTTTATTCTAAGAATATCTTTTCCTTCCTTCTATACTTAGTAATAAACACGGGCTCCTACTTTTTAAGGCAAAGGTTCAGAGTTATGGATGAGAGGAAATTCCTTTTAAAATAGCTTTGCGATAGGACTCCTATCCTGTCCCTTAAGTGAAATGATTTTTTTTTATAACCAAATAAAATGGATAGGAAATAACATGATAAGGAAGCAGTTTTTGAGGTTACATTAATTTTACATTTAATCTCTTCGACAGAGGAGATAAGAGTCATTTCCACCGCTGCTGCTGCTTATGGGAGACATCATACGAGTCCTGCGTATAGTCATAGCATGGATGCTTCATGGATCCTTGCTGTGCATTGGGTCAACAGAGCCATTGTCATTGTGGTATTGGGCAAACAAAGATGCTCAAAGGAAAAGTCTCCTGAAAGGAAAACCTCACTGTCAAGTGAGATGTTTCTAGAATCATTTGGCATAGTGAATCCCCCAAGGACCCATCTAGACCCATAGACAGGCAAGCTCTTCTGGCTGTACTAACTGACCATTGGAAGGCTGTGGGCAGCGCTGGACTTGACAAGAGTAGCTGTCTACCAAATCCACTCACTTTCAGTTATTTGCAGGTCAAGGTAACGAGAACATCAAACGGGGGTTAAGGTTAAACACACTGTTTCCCCGCAGACTTTCAAGTTAGCTTTAGCTTTCTGTTGACAAGTACTGATAGGCAAAGCTCAAATTCCAGAGTTTAAAAAACCCAACTTTTCAACCCAGAAATAAATAATTATAGACCGTCTCAGGGTAATTTTAACTCTTTTACACATTCCAAGCACACACAGACACACGTATGCTCACAGGTTTTAGAAGCAATAAAGTATTTTATTGAGCTCAAGTCATGGCTATTTCGTTTCATTATGAGCAGGGTATGTTACAAATAAAATAAATCATTGGCAAATAAAATGTTGTGCTTTAATGATCTGAAAACATGACCTCTTTTTAAATAGTCATTCGGTATTTTGCTGATCTCACCAATTACCTGTCACATTCTAGCTGGAAATTCTGAACTGTTCCATTCCTTTATTAACTCGGCCAGGGAACTGTTTTAACTTTTTATGAGAATGTTTGTGGTCAAATTCCTTCGCTGCCTTTCCAGATGACTAAGGGGAGAGAAGGCTTTTTCAATCAGTTAGTGGTAGAAGCACCTGTCTTGTATTTTGCACTCTACCTATAAACTGGGATACTAATTGGCTTGTTTCTTAACACCTTCTTGATCATGCTGCCTGAATCCGGCCAGTCTGGAAATGGGGCATTCTGTAATCGCATGTTCAGCCCAAACAGTTATAGACCAGATGGGAAGACTGGGTGGGCAGGCCAGAGGGGAGAAATTCCCAAATTTCCCCACTGCCAAAGAACTGCATTGCAAGTTCTAATTTTAGACAGGAAAATACAGTTAATTTCAGTCTGCAGTTATGGGCTGGTGTCCATCATTTGCCCTTCTGAGGGCACCTAGTAATTTCTCTAAGGTAGGGGTCTTGGGAAATATGGTCTGGTAACAGTGACTATGCGGTATGGTCCACTGGAAAGAATATGATTAGCTTCCACTCATATTGGATGTTTGGACTACAGAAGAATGTGATCTAGCCTTTCCAATTTTAATTGATGTGGATCAGCACTTGTTTGTGCCTCACCCACATGGCACATGGCAATTATGATATGCCAAATCTGTTAGGGAAGAATATGAGTCTTGGGCAGGCTGGTGGAGTTTTTCAGCCATCCATTGGCTTGGGGGTGTGCTACAGTACACTTACGGTCAACTTGAGACCACTGACAGATATACTACTTCACTTGAAACTTAGCTAAAATGATGATAATAAAATGATGAAGAGTAAGACATTGCCGGTATTCCTTTTTGAGTCCGAACTGTTGATGTGTTGACAATCTATTCAGATTTTGCAAAAATGTCTGTCCTCTACTCCTGACCCCTAAAATGACCAATATAAGTCTTAAAATATGGATATACAGTTACTGCATCCAAAGCAAATCTTTTTTTTTTTTAGAGAAAAACTGGTCCTTGAGGTATCAGCTCAAGGTGGTGATGGGATAAAGTCATCATCATTACCAAGACAGTCTACACCGACACATCTAAAATATGCTTTATCGGATTTCTCATGGGAAATGTGGTTTGTTTATTTATGTGATATTCAGTTTCATGGTCTTATTAAATGCTTAGAAATCATAACTGAAATTTCCATCTAATTATCAGCAACCTGAAGAAATATCAGAGAAACAAGGTGGTACCTTGGTAAAAAAATGGCTGAAAAGTCATTTGGAAAGTGATGTGGTGGTAAGCTCAAATGAGTTCCTTTGATGGTAAACAACAATGTGAAAACTGGTAGCAATCAGAATTGGCAGGTTTTATAAAACATTGTGTGGTACAGGAGGTTACGAATACCCCGCTAACTGAAGGGCAGGTGTTCCGATGGGTCTCAGCACATTGCTAAATGCTTTCTCAGCAGTGCCATGAGTGAGTACATTCTTCTTGCATGATGAGCTGGCCAGGAAAAGAACAATCAGTGAGGTGCCATTCTCAATAGTGAATGGCTCCTTCAAGTCATGTAATTTTTTTGTGGAAAAGCTATAAATTTAACCACCGAATGAGTTCCAGGCTGGCTTATGTCGATAACATTGCAAAATTAATACATGAGTTATTTAGGCAAAGAAGTTCAAAGTGTACAAAATGGTACATGAAATTAATGGCCTGCTATTTTAATTAAGAAACTCGAGATTAATAAAATACAGTGAATTCTTTCCAGAATTTGGAATGAGGTGGCGGGTGCCCTAGAAACACTCTGTGGCTGCTCTGCACAGGTTTGCTGGTTATTTTGTCATAAGGAATGGGCAAATATCTCAGATTGCTGTCACATCTGTGATGACAAGCAGCTGTCCGTATCATGGCTCAAAGCATATGTTTAACCAAAAATGATGGAGTTTCTCCAAGATAAAGATAACATTCAGACAAGGAGTATGCAAATAATGGCGCCAGGAAATGAACAACAAATCATTTTCTGTCTAAAGCTCTGGAACAACAAATCATTTTCTGTCTAAAGCTCTGGTAGAGTGCTCTGGAAATGTGTGTGTTTGAGCGTGAATTCTCTATTGAAAATGATGTGTTTGTATACTTATTTAAGTCCCCAAAGTGATTAAGAAAATAAAACAGTCTAACAGGAGCTTGAGAGATGGGTTATTGCTAAGAACACCGGCTACTCTTCCAGAAGATCTGAGTTCGATTCTCAGCACTCACATGTTGGCTCACAACTGCCTGTGACTTCAGTTTCAGAGGATCTGAAGCCCTGTGGGTACCTGCACACAAGTGGTATGCATAAACTCATGTGGGCACACATGTGTAGATAAGCATAATAAATAAATCTTAAAAAGAAAAATCTAGTGGGGCAGCAGTGGCGCACACCTTTAATCCCAGCACTCAAAAGGCAGAGGCAGGCTGTGAGTTCAAGGCCAGCCTGGTCTGCAGAGCAAGTTTCAGGACAGCCAGGGCTACACAGAGAAACCCTGTCCCCCCCCAAAAAAAAAACAAACAAATAATAAATAAAAATAAAGAAATAAAGAAAAATCTAACATTTCTTTCTTTCTTTTTCTTTCTTTCTTTCTTTCTTTCTTTCTTTCTTTCTTTTTTTCTTTCTTTCTTTCTTCCTTCCTTCCTTCCTTCCTTCCTTCCTTCCTTCTTTCCTTCCTTCCTTTCTTTCTTTCTTTCTTTGGTTTTTTGAGACAGGGTTTCTCTGTGTAGCTTTGCGCCTTTCCTGGATCTTGCTTTGTAGACCAGGCTGGCCTCAAAATCACAAAGATCCACCTGCCTCTGCCTCCCAAGTGCTGGGATTAAAGGCATGCGCCACCACCGCCCGGCTTAACATCATTTTCTAACTTGCTAAAATAATGAAAAAAATAGTTGTGCTAATTTTGAGCATTTTTTATGCAAATGTGCGATTTCTCATTGATTTATAAGACTTCAAAGTAGTTTAACCTTTAGTTAAATACTAGTAAACTCTTCAGAAAATGGAAGGATTGCACAAGGAACATTTTGAGTTGGCTTAATGAGAAGACTGTTGCACATTTTTTTTTTTTAACTTCAGTGGGCTTTACAAGAGACTATTGAAGTAGACTGAAGTTTGAATGAGGGTGCTTCCTCTTGGTAAGGCACTATTTAGAACACAGCTTGACATGGTTGAGGACAGCCAGTGATGGGGCACCTGCCCCACATGTGCTAGGCCCTGGGTCCCATCTCTCATTCCTCCAAAAGCAAAGAACCAAAAGCTTGAAGCAAAGTGAATGTCATGCTTTCACTAAAATTCTTTTTTAAAAACATCTGATTATTTGTGTGTGTGTATGAGGGTGTGTGCCAATGTGTGGGCATGTGTATAATATGATTGATATCTGTTTATTGGTATGTGTATATGTATGAGTGTGTGTACACATGTGTGGGTTTGTGTATACTATGACATCTGTTTATTTGTGTGTGTGTGTGTGTGTGTGTGTGTGTGTGTGTGTGTGTGTGTGTGTATGAGCATGAGTATGTGTAAATTTGTGTGCATGAATGTACCATGGTACAAATGTTGAGGACAAGTTTGTGGGAGTGTGTTCCCCTCATCTCCCATGTAGGCTCCCGCAATTGAACTCAGCTCACTGGATTTGGACTTGCTGAGCCTTCTCATCTACCCTTAAAAATCCTCAATAAAGCCGGGTGGTGGTGGCGCATGCCTTTAATCCCAGCACTCGGGAGGCAGAGCCAGGCAGATCTCTGTGAGTTCGAGGCCAGCCTGGGCTACCAAGTGAGTTCCAGGAGAGGCGCAAAGCTACACAGAGAAACCCTGTCTCGAAAAACCAAAAAAAAAAAAAAATCCTCAATAAGTTTCATGAGAAGACAGAATAAACTCAACCTTAATAATCAGACACTCATCCTGTTTGCTTTGCATGAAATATTGCTATAGAGTTACAGGTAAATGACCTAGAATAGTGCTCTCTCTAGGGGTGTTTTTACTCTCCAGGGGACCTTTAGCAGTGCTTTGGGAGCTGTGATAACTGGGTGGGGAGGGCTGTTGACAAGCCCTCCCTAGAGGACCTGGGTGCTGTTAGACATCCAACAGCATACAGAGCAGCCTCCTGAGACAGAGCTTTATTGAGATGAAAGTGTCAATGTCAACAGTGTGGATGGTGAGAAGCCACACTTAATGTACATAAAATATTTTATATTACAAATATGTACATTATGTACTTACAAATATTTGGATTGTGTGTTTTCATTTAAAAAAATCTAGAGAGCACACTGTAAGTTATGACTTCTGGGAACTTAAACTATCAGTTAAGATGCTCGTTAGTTCCAAGTGCGTAACATGTGGTATTTGTTTCCACGCACCATGGTGTTTTAGTCACAGTCCCTCCCATTCCTGTTTTTACCTCGTGTGGAACATAGACTGGCTTGTAAGAGAAGGGTTATCAATCAGCAATGCCCATTCAAAGGATGTCTTAGTGGTTGATGTATTACTTTATTAAGGAGAACATTAAAAAATTAAAAACCATGTTCCAGTTTATGCCTTACAGTTAACATTTTAAATAACACTACAAGAGAAGTAGTTGTGTTCTTACAATTTTAAACAGAAGAAAAAGGGAGAAAATTCAGGTTGCAACCGCCCCACCACCGAAGACATGTACAAATTTTAAAGAAATCATTTTTTCCAGGTAGATCAATGTGACAAATTGATTTGTTATCTAAAAAGCACTGAAATATTTAATAAAAATTAAAGTTTTTGTAAATTTGTTTATATATATATATATATATATATATATATATATATATCCCATAAATTTAGTATTCTAATGTAGACATGAGAGTAAAGTTCATGATACCCCCATGCATCTTATTACCTATTAGTTTTAGGAAGGATTGGATTCACAGGTCCCGTATTTCCTTTTGGTCAATCTTCACAATGAAAATGAAGATTTAGTTGCAGAGTTATCAACTACTATATAAAAACCATCCCAATTTACAGAAACTTATAGGTTCATAATTTCAGGTGTAAGCACTGCTACAAGGAATTTCAGATCCTGCATGTGTGAAGTAGTCACACTTCCCCTGCGCTATGTGCACAGCCCTTACATTTTTTAAAAATGCAGAATCGAGACATATTTCCTAGGCTAGCCTTGAACTCATTATGCAGTATTGACTGGAATCAAATTTGTTACCCCTTTGGATATCTGATATATGCAGATAGTCTTCTAATCATTTCCTTGATACTGGGAAAGGATGCTAGAAAAGGCTCACATAGAAAAGTTACAATAAGGTGCCCAAATTTATTATTTGTAAAGTAAATTGTGAAATTTTTATTTATATTGTCTAATTTAAAGAATATTAAGATTATGGAAATGAAAAGAAAGTTAATGGTCATGATAGCTTTGATTTTGCTAAATCTATCTAGTAGTCTGTAAATTCCAGAAGAACCAATGCTCCCTTACAAAACTTAAGAATTGGGGCAGGGACTGGTATTCCGTAAAGCTCTTCAACTGAGTAGATATTGTATATACATTACTGAGTAAATATTAGTCTATGCATCTACCTATCATCAATCCATCTGTCCATCCATCCATCCGTCCATCCATTTCTCTATCTGTCTATGCAGAGAGAGAAAGACAGATTTTTTTTTAGAATCCTTGAATTCTTAATTTACATAATTTGATGTAATTTTAACTACATTCTGTAATCTCAAGTAATCTTTAGTTTTGCTGCCAAGGCTACCTATAACGACAGGACTATTGCTCATAAGTAGGAAAGAAAAAGACAAAATCTCATAAATGTTTACTATGGGATGGCAAGTCTAGTCAATGAAAACAGATGGTGTGCTTTCTGATGGTAAGACAGTGGGTCCTAAACACTGGTGATTTAGATGGGGGAGGAGGGCTAATTTGCAGGGGGTCAGGAGAAAGGGGATACAAAAGAAGCATTTTCTTCTTTCTATGCTTACAGACTATAGAAGAAAGAATAAGAGGAGGTGATAACTTGTCATTACCATCAGATTGCTTTTTTTTTTGCCTTTATTTTCTTCTTTAAATTGCCGGCAAACACCAACTACACTTCTCTTGTCTGATATATATAATTTTATATCATATTTTATACACAAAATAAAAATACCCCATTAAGATTTGGGAGGGTCACATGTCAGTTTCTTTTTCTAGTTCCCTGAAATAGAAACCATGTGTCCCAGCATAATAATTACAAAGTAGAAATACAGGCTAGCATTAAAATAAATGCAAATGAAGTCCCCAAACTGAGAGGAAGCTGGGGTGGGGGTGGGGGCACTTTTCTATATTTATCTGAAGTCTCGCCGGGTAAAACTGTCGAATCCCTCTTTCTCTGTCAGTCTTCTACAATGCATTTTTAGCACCACTCACATGTTGAAGGCTGGTAACCTAAAGCTGGTCAACAATGCAGTTACATAAAATCGTAGACAGGACCATACCACGCCACAGACCTAAAGCACTTACGCAAACAGCTGGCTATGTTCCCACAGACAAAAGATAACCATCGACTCCAGTTTAAACAAACTGTGGTGTAAATATGTAAACACTCCATGCAGCATTTCAGCTAATATTACAAAGATTTCCATCCCTGATAAACAGCCGTATAAATGGCACTCTTTATGTTAAGGCTAGACAGCCAGCCATAATGGCCTCGAAAGCATCTATACTTGCCTCTAATCTTGCCCATATCCCTGGTCTTCTCCCAGACTAAACATGGTCACCCTGGATTCACAGTTCAAAGACGCTCTGATTTTCTTTGGCTCACTCAATAATTGCAGCCTCCTCAGCTGTGGGTTCTGGAAGGCAGGGACAGTGTTTGCATTTGCTTGGCTGAATCTTTGGTAAAGCTTAACATAAAGCTTGACATGAATTAATGTTTGCTCACTTCCTAGGATTAGCTATTTTCTGTTTGGCTTGGTTTGTGAGATTTTTAGTATAGCTTTTTGGATTTTTAAAGATTATTTTATTTGTGTGCATGCATGCATGCGTGCGTGCGTGTGTGTGTGTGTGTGTGTGTGTGTGTGTGTGTGTGTGTGTGTGCAGGTGTACAGTGTATCCTTACATGTGTGTGCAGGTGAGTGCACTCATGTACACCAGAGGGGAAGGTGCCTTGCTCTGCCACGCCCTGCTTTATTCCTTTGGGACAGAAACTGTCCCAGAACCTGGAGCTTGCCATTTTGACTGCTAAGCTGGCCAGACAGCAAGCCTTAGTGATCCTCTTGTGTCTACCTCCCATAGAGCTGGGGTTATAGGCATGCTTGGCCACACTTGGCCATCCTTGCCTTTGGTATGAGCAATGGTGATTCAAACTCATGCCTTCATGCTTTCACAGCAAGTGTTTTTTTGTTTTTTTTTTTAATACACAAAACCACCTTCTCAGTCCCTACTAGTGCTTTTGAAACTCGTTTCCACCAAAGATGATTGACTTATTAAAATGTTAACTAATAAATGTTAATTAAATGATGTTTTAGTGCCCAAAAATGTCAGAGAAAGATGAAATGTAGATAAAAACCAAACCAAACCAAACCAAACAACAACACCCAACTGTCTGTTTTGGATGTTGAGCTGCACAGAACTGCAGCTCAGGACACTGCTTGCGTTTTCTAGAGTGACTTTCTTAGAATAGTTCCAAGAACTTCAAGCACGCCTTTAATCCCCACCTTATCTCAGTGATAAGTGAAACATTTTCAGCATCACTCTATGACAGCTTGTGAGGCTGTCAGGTCTAAGAGGCCTGCAGGAACCCAGAAGTATTTTCCATTCGACTAAATGCTGGCTTCCAGTTTGGGCCTTCACTCATTTTCAGTTGAGCTCATTCAGGCTGGCCTTTCTCAAGGACACGGGTTAAAATTATTATCTGTCACTTTCTTTTTGTTATCTCACAGAATTAGAACCTGCTTCTTCGTTCTTTGTGTACCTTCAGACCTCAAGACGTTCAACGTAACTAGAAAAGGGTATGGATATTAATTTAGTGCTTTTTCTTTAGTCTCACTCAGAGAAAAGGTGAAAATTAAGCATAAAAAAATTCTGCATGGTAATATCAACCTTCACTAGTCTTTGAAAATGAATTTATAAGCCCAAATAGAGAACTTTCCTCAGAAATTATTATTGGCTGAGCATTGGTCATAAAGCATAATGAGCATGTAGATGGTTGCCATGGTGATGCCAATAGTGCAAAGAGACAGAGCTGTGTGTTACAGACCTGTTATACCTCAGTTCTCCAAGCATGCAGAAATGGCTGCGCATCCATGTCTGCGCTTTCCACAGAGACAGAAGAGTAATGTCTTACTATACGGGGACTTTTCAAATTTGTAGAAAATACCCATATTATAGAATCTTGAAAGATGTTGGAAAACCTTTGGTACTAAATCCAAGGACATGTTGCTTTTAAAAGACAGTTTTAGAAAATACCCTAATTACAGAATCTTGTAAGGTGTTAGAAACCTATTGGTACTAAATCCAAAGACACATTACTTTTTTTTTTTTTTTTTTTTTTTTTTTTTTTTGGTTTTTCGAGACAGGGTTTCCCTGTGTAGCTTTGCGCCTTTTCCTGGAACTCACTTGGTAGCCCAGGCTGGCTTCGAACTCACAGAGATCCGCCTGGCTCTGCCTCCCGAGTGCTGGGATTAAAGGCGTGCGCCACCACCGCCCGGCTGACACATTACTTTTATAGGACATGATATTTAAAACTGGGAAGTTGAGTTGGTTTCTCTCATGAATCGAATATGAAATGGAAGGAACAGACATTATTGCCAGCGAACAGAAGTCTCAGTGTTCCTTTCTTTTCCTTCCTTGGCTCTGAAAGTGATGAACCTGCCTCGTCTAGGAGTCACAGTGTTGCCTGTAGTGAAGCCCTAACTGTATCATGAAACTTTGGACCACTGTTTAATGATGTGCTTAATTTAGTGTATTTCACATAAGTACTTTCAATTTACATTTTTTTTTTTTTTTTTTTTTTTTGGTTTTTCGAGACAGGGTTTCTCTGTGTAGCTTTGTGCCTTTCCTGGAACTCACTTGGTAGTCCAGGCTGGCCTCGAACTCACAGAGATCCTCCTGGCTCTGCCTCCCGAGTGCTGGGATTAAAGGCGTGCGCCACCACCGCCCGGCTCAATTTACTTTTTATAGGAGTGTATACTCTGAATAAACCAGACCTGTGTTTTTTTCCTATGTTACATGAAGGTTTCAAGTATATGGAAAACAATCTGACCTCTAACATAGGAAGTGAGGTGACACTGTTAATACTGGGAAGTCCTCACCATGGCGGTAGCGAAGGAAAATACTCACACGAGCGAGGATTCTTCCAACCAGGAGAGAATCCTTTGACGAAACATTTCGAGGTCTTGCTTTGTTTTAACAATTCCAGGAAAGTTGCTCCTGTAATTTCCAGAACTCTGTTGGCAGGCTTTCAAGGTCGCTCTGCCTTTTGCCTTGTGAGGAGGACCATGTGGGCTCGGCACCGAGAAATGTAGCCTGTGGCCATAGCGACTGTTGGTGCCCCAGGCTGCTCTTATCGCTGGTGGAATTGGCTCATTGTCAAGTGTTGCTGAAGAGCCCTTCTTTCTGCAGGGCCGTGAGGAGACCCAGCCGCAGTGGTCCTGCCAGCCAACACCCTTGTAAGGGCGAAGTGTTTTTCTTCAGGAACATGGAAATACTTCTCTTGGGGAAAGGTGTAAGGAGACAAACCAATTGCCACTTCCGAGGGGGTGAAAATCGATTCCTTTGTGCGCTTATCTTCAGCCACTTCTAACTTTACTGATTTACCTCTGCTGGGTTCCCGAGGAGGAAAAAAAAAAGAGGAGAAAACTACCCGTCTGAGAGCCTGTGGTAACAAATGAGTGACAACAGATGGTCTTAGCAAGAGAAAACTGTTAACAGCCTCAATTCATGACCAGGGGTCAGATATTGTCATACCCAACACCACAGAGTGACAATCCTTGTCCAATCATTCAACTGAGTGCACACACAACATATGCCTTTGCTAACTAATTAATTGATTGCTCCATCCATCTATCCATTCAGTAAATGTTGAGTGTTGGTTAGCGTGTGTTTGGTTATTATTCTAAGCATAGTGTTATAGCATGGAAACCAATCCAAACCAAAACAGCCGCAAATCTCTTCACTCTTGAAGCTTATGTGCTAAGAAATCCATATCCCACATTCTCAAGGGAGTAAAATTACTGCATCATTTTCCAAATGGTTTACATTCTTTTTTAATTAAAAAAAGACAACATGGGGAGTTTTCTTTGTACTGAACTGGGGGAATTCGAATTTAAATATTTATCACATGCGGAGAAACAGAGAAAAATATGTTTTACCCTATATTCATGTTTTAGAAATAGCGCTATTTGTAGCACTGTTGAAGATAACAATTCATGGAAGATTCATTATCCACATCTCTCTGGAATTCCATTGATTATCTATAAGATATTAGATGCCCAGTCTTGGAAACGGTATGCATTTTCAGCTGTGTTTTCTTATCACCTCGGCATAGTGTAGAAGCCCACGGAGCAACCTGCTTACTTTTCTGTCCAACTCTACAAGGGTTTCAAACTGTCCCTCAGAGTGCCCGCCGGGAGTGCCATTCCAGTAAACTCACTGTCCGCTAGGTTCCCGCTCTCCAGTCCCTGGGGGACAGTAGCTGCCTCTACCTGGGACCCCTGCATCTCTTATGTAATTACCTAGAGAGGTTTCCTAGCTGGCTGGCTTCTCTCCCCAGCCCCATTTTTCCTGGGCGTCGAGTCATGGCGCTCCTCCCCTTGGCCTCTCTGTGATTACTTCTCCGCTAGATGATTCCGTCACACCTGGTCCCCTCTCTTGCCCAGCTTCCAAGGCTCTCGCTCCCACTCGTGCACCCACTCAGTTTGGTGGCCGGCACAATGACAAGGATGATAGCCGTGCTTCAGAGTTACAGTTAGAAAGGACTTGACAAGAGGGTCTCACGTGACACTAACTCTTCAGTGTCAAAGCCGTTCCAACAGTTGCCATTTGGCGGAGTTTTCATTGACCTTGAAAAAATGCCTCTGGTTAGCTCCGAGCCACTCGACTGGGTTAGAAGAAGGGGGAAGAGGTGGAGCTGGAGTCCAGTTCTGCATTCTGAGCCACTTACCTACTTCTTGCTCCTTTTCACAACACATTCCTTGCTCTACTTAGCTCAAGTCCGCTTGGAGTTCTACCACTTACCCTCACCCTCCCTCTCGCCCCAGTGCCCTTACTTGCCCGGCATTTCCATCCAACTTAACTGGCCAGGACTCCACGGTATGCCCGAGTGCCCATTTCTTCATGTCACCTTCCCTAAGAGCTCTGCCACACAGTTGCCTTTTCTTTGAAATATTTTTCTTAGCAAAGGGTTGGATTTGGGTTTCTCAACCTCATTTCGAATCAAATAATTCTTTGTCGTGAGGGATTGCCCTGTGCGTTATATGATATTATGCAGGATAGACACACTAGCACCTCCAGTGGTGAAAACCAAAAAAATCTTTGGACACTGTAAGATGTCCCATGGGGAACAAAACTGCCCCAGGTAGAGAACCTCTGGCTTAGTTTGTAACTGTTCTTTAGCTGAGTGATGTGAGACAGCTGGGTCATCATCCTTCCTGGATATGGTCAATATACAAAGTATAAACATAAGGAACTTTCAGAGACTAAAACATATTATTAAAGAAAGAAAAGAATATTTTCATCCTTCTGAAAGAATACCCTCATGCTTAAGAAGTTATCTTCAATAACCCCTTCTTCCATCCCCGGAAACTACTAATTTGTTTTCTATCCCTGGATTTACCTATTTCAGATTTTTTTTTTTTCTGTGACTTGAAGGCACACATTTGTTTGGATCACTCTATCATCATTTACAAAAACAACATACGATTTGCAAATACTAGGTCCTTGTGGAGCAGGGACACAGGGACCCACACAGCATATTTATTTTCTCTGTATCCAAAGCAAATCCATTCATCATTACTGTAAGAACGAAATATGCACAGTTTGCTTTTGATTGATGATAGCAGTAAAAGTACAACCTTCAGGACAGAGTTTGAAGTAAGGATTATTCACATGGAGGCCAACAGCTTCTTGAATGCTGTTGACTGTGCATTCGTGTGTGTGTGTGTGTGTGTGTGTGTGTGTGTGTGTGTGTGTGTGTGTGTGTGCCCTGTAGAAGAGGCCCACGGACAGGTAGTCACAGTGGGATCTGTCACCGAGACAGACTGCTGATAGAGTGATGAAGTGCAGCTCCACCTAAGAGAGTGCCAGGTGATTGTGTTTTAAGAGTTTGAAACTTCACCTTGCAGATTTCTGCAACGGGAGGGTTTGAGGTTATCCCAGCATGCCATCTTCCAAGTCTTCAATTCTTAGCTTCTTTACACTTCTTGGGGTTTCTCAGCTCTGAACTAAGGTCAGATCATCTTTCACCTTAGTTCATAGTTTTCCCTATGAACTAAGCAAATGTAGTGCCATCCTCTAGTCAGACACAACTGTCCCAGATGATCACCACCACCAATGGCTCCCAAATAAACACATCGAGGTTTGAGAAAAAGCTTCAAAATCTGGCTGACAACCAGAATCCCCACTCAGCAATCTATGGAATTCAATGGGAAAAGATGGCTTCCAAAGGTTCTGCATTGCAAGGTCAGTCAAGGCCATTGCCGAGAGACATTAAACTTACCTCTTCTATGAGAACAAAGGTGTAGTTCTGATGTGTAAGAAGGTCTTTGCATTATTTTCATCAATTAGTGCTTGCTTGGAAAACTTTGGTGTTTGGGTACAGTGCAGTATAACATGTTAGTTATGTAAATAGACCACATCAAGAAATATATAACAATCATCTACTCTTGCTATCACACAATGAAAAAAGGATAAAGTCTGCATTTTGAATCCCTTCTAATTATGGTAGGAAAGTTTAACCTAATACGTTTAGAAGTATAGATTATTTTCTACATACTATGCGTCCTAGATTATTCTAGTATATACTATTTTATCAATAGATTTTGAGTTATGTTGAAAGTGCTTAAGATAAGAAGTGTGTATTCCAAATTAGGAGTCAGTCTAATATGTAGACAGTATTTTCTGTAGTCTAGACACACTTTCAAAGACAAGACATTAAACATTTTACTTTCCTCTAGGCTGTTGATATCCGATTGTCTCATAGATTCCAAACTGTGTTTGCTAAAATTTCAAATCTCTCTCTCTCAAATTTAAGCAGCACCCATGATTTTTCAGCCTCTCCATCATTTCCTACAGATTCTGATGCTTACTCTGTTGGGATTTTGCTGTTCTTTTCCCCTTCTCCCCCAGTTTTCTGAGTACTCTTAATTTTCCATTATAATAAGGGAAACTTTGGAGCTACAATCAAACAGGCCTAGATAACATTGAAGTCCAATCAATGACTAATTAGTGTGAGCTTTTATAGTATTCTAAAATATTTCTGCCTCAATTTCTTCCTTTGCAAAAAAGAGAGATGACATTATAGATTTGTAAATGGATGATGTGAAACATTTAAATAGATACATACATAGATGACAGATGTATAGATGGTGGATGAAGAGAGATGATATACAGATAGATAATAGATGACAGATAAATGATATTTGGGATGCAGCCGTACATGCAGTAGATGGCCTGTAAAGACTGTTCTCTTGATCCATTGGACTAGATCCTCCTTTGTCCCCACCCCAAGTCTGAACGTTGGTACCTAATACTTTGCACAGTATCACTGTACATAATCCATCTGTCCTGTGTTTAACAAATATTAGTGCTCAGTTTAAATAACACATTGTGTTTTAAAGATCTATTTTTTTTATTATCTCTGTGTGTCTGTGACTGTGTGGGTGTATACACATCTGAATAGAGTGCCCATGGGAGTCAGAAGATGGTGTTGGGTCCCCTGGGGCTTGAGTTACAGGTGGTTATGAGCTACTTAGAAAGTGCTGGGAACCAAACCCGGACCCTCTGCAACAATAGTACCTCTTTTTAACCTGTAAGCCATCTCTCCAGCCCTTTTGACGTTGCTTCTGATCATTCCTTGTGTTTTTATCTTGAAAGGGACTACAAACACAGACCAACTGACTACCAATGATATTCCTTAACTATGGTAAAAGGAGACCACATACAAATGAATTCATTTCAAGTTAGTCTTAAAAGAAGCTATGAACATTGATTAATATAGAAGCATTCCTTAATACTAATTTTTTTCCACAGAAAATGTAATAAAAGAAAGAATTGGTTGCCCCAAACTATTGGAATGCCAGTGTCCAATAAACAATGAACACTCCATTTTATTGGTCCGTTAGCACTGCATATCTGAAAACAGAGCTTTACAATCTGAAATTTTTACTTTACCTTTAAGGTCTTTAAAACTGGCTTCAACTACGCCTACTGTTTTTAATTTTTTCAGTGGCTAATGTGCTTCAGTAAAAGGTAAAAGAGTTTTACACGACACATTAAAGCAGAAACAAATCAAAAGATTTCCAAAAAATGCAAGGAATGTCTGAAACCAACCCTAATAAAAACAAAAATACACTTAAAGTATGTACAAAAGCTGTTTCTTCTCACATCCATTTACCTTAGACCACCAAAATCAAGCTAGACAGATTTTTGGAATTATTATACCTATTGAAAGCATACAATAAAACAAAGTTTCTAAAGCACAAAGAATCTGTTTGATTTAAAAAAAAATTGAGATCTTTTGATTACAAAAAAATGACTTGGGCGAAAATGAACAGAAAGATAAACACCCTATATCCTGGCATGGCTGGTGGGATTCTTCAAGGGAAGAAACATAGACTAAAATTGTTCGCAGTCTATAAGTTGAAATTATTGATTGTTTGAAACATGGACTACAACAAGTCTATTTTCTAGAAGGTTCCTGTTCAGACCCATGTCTTAGAAGTGAAATAAATTGGCAATACAACATCATTAATGTTTCAATTTTTAGCTGGAAGAAGACAGACTCTTCAGACAGACAGGAGAACAAATGGTGCCGTTTTGGGTGCATCTCACATCTACAAATGCCAAGGACATCAGATTCAGAAAAAATATTCACATCTACGGGCAAGAGCAGGCTTAAGCAGGCTTGCACACATGTCTTCCGGTCCACCGGAACTTGGACTCCAAGCAGGGAACTTAAGGAGCCGGTCAAAGGTGAACTCTATTTTGGGAAGGTTCTGGTTTGTTCTTCCTGCTCTACCCACTTCCTTCCTTAAGAAGCCACTTCCGCCTCAGCCCATTTTTCCTTCCCTGTCAGGGCAAGCACGCAAAGCCCGGCAAATGATAGGGCAAATTATCAGCAGGAGTAAGAGCTCACACGTTTTCTGTCTCCAGTGTGGCTGCTCTCCCCATGGCCAATTAACCCTTCCTATAGCGGTCTCTGGCATCAAGTCAGTTAGCCACAGAAGACAAAATGGAAAATATTTCAAGAGTTGGAAGCTTCCTTGGGAATTTTCTGAACACTTACTAATGAAGATGGGCTCTTGGAATAGGGGCTCAGCTATCTTTCTTTGCTATATCTGTGCCATGAGTTTCCTTATCTACACCAGGAAATGAAAGACCGATGAGAATTCTTAGAGAGGCAGGCTCTTCCTCTTAACCGGTTGAAGGCTGTTGCATAAGGCGGAAATGTCTGCCCCTTCTGCATCCGAGTGTGATTTCACATAGACAGCTGAGATTCTATAAGGGTGGGGCCTCTGCTTTTTTGAGTGTGACTCTTGAATGAGAGCAAGTTTCCCTTAGATTGTTGAAGTGGTTCCAGGGCACCTTCAAAAGGCTTCGCTTCCCCCGCCCCCAGCTACTTCAACAACCTGTATTATCATCACACTTGTATTCAGAGGTTTCCCAGTAAAGTCAAGAGATCTGTGAGAGTTTAGGAAAGAATGTGACTAGCAGGTTGGCACCCAACCAATAACTTAGTCCCTTCTCCATACTCAAGGGTTTCTGATTTCAGCACTGGCCAAAATCGCTCCACAACACTTAGGGCACTGGGCAGCACTGGGTAGTGAGGTGTCCCCAGCCAAGAATCCATTTTGACAAACAACTAGAAATTTCCCTTTTCCCACACAGATGGTGTTGTTTTTTTGTTTTTGTTTTTGATCACCAATAAATTTGTTTAAATATACCGTTCTGATTAATGTAGCATAGGGCTTACATTTTGAATTTTCTGCAGAAAATTCAAAGTATTTTCACATGTAGTTTCAGAATAAAGGAAATGCTATATATAGTCTTTCCAATAATGCCATAAACTAATGTTGTATGTATACAAGTGAGTACACAGCACTTTACATGGACCTGTCCTGTTCTTCTATTTACTAGTAACAAGAAATGCTGCTAGGCTGACTAAACATTGACTTTAAAAGCACTTACATTTTCCTGTAGTTGAGTACTGGCCAGCTTGCATGACCAGATTGAGAACTAAAATGTGAAAGTGTAGAAGTTTCTTTTCAGGTCTTCTGGGAGAGATGCTAATGGCATCTTCTGATGGGTATAACAGTATAAGACTCAGGCCCTACATTTCCATAGTGATTTAAACTGCATTCGTCTCCATTACTAGCAGATGTGATCTGAATTTTGCTTCAGAAGACAGTACTCTCCATATATAGGGATGGTTGTCTATTTAGGTTGTCTATCTGTCTGCCCCCTTCTCTCTCTCTCTCTCTCTCTCTCTCTCTCTCTCTCTCTCTCTCTCTCTGTTACTCATATTGACTCTGAGTTTTGGGAGGCCTGTAAACACTCAGGCTTCGGCTTTGATCTGAGAGAGATTCTGGTCTACTTTGGTATATCGCTTTGGATCAAGATTTAATTGGTTCTGTGTTTTTATCAAGTGGTTCAATTTAAAGCTGTCAGAGCAACATAAACCAGAATCATAAAACCTAATATGGGGAGGCTATTTTCTACATGAGCAGCCTTGACAAAAACCTTGAGCACAAATGTGAAATGGCTCATTACTGTCCTGTATAGACTATAGGGATTAGGGTTGCAGCTGAGCACTGAATTTATTCTGAATTCTCTGCTCACAGTGATCGTGTTAATGAAAATACATTATGTGTCATCTTATCTTGTGAGACTAGCCCACACGAACTGTACCAGGGATTCATTATTGCTTAGTTAGAGGCCAGAAAATCTTGTTTTCTATGTCTAACTGTTTATTTAATCCCAACTGCAGATGATCTCAGAGATCAGCCAGGAAAATCCTACAGAGCCAAAAGACAAAAGTCAGGAAACGTGGTAGATTTCTAGATGGTGGGTCTGGGCTGAGAGGATCAGAGGTCACACAGTTATTAGCTGCAGGGAGCAGCACTGTTTTTTCAAATGCATCACTGTTACATTAAAAACTCAAACTGTAGGTTCTAATGTGATGTTGAATTCTCCAACATCAGTGTCACTTCTTGGAGATGGACTCATGAATGTAAAATACGACAGAATATTAATGAAGTTTCTGGGGTGTTTGGTGTGGACTGATCATCAGAGCTAATTTATTGTGTTATAGGCAAATATTTTACTTTTCATCAGCTTTAAAGTTAGGAATCACATACAAATGGACACACTGTAAAGTCATTTGATATTATGAATATTTTGATATTAGTGACTTTATTTAGTAAACTTTGGGTTGAATATGCTGGCATTTACATAGCTGGTGTTAAGGCCAACCAAACCTAGTGTTAAGACAACAGACTGCTCTACTGAATATTTCCATCCTTTCAGTCACTCATAAATATGTGTCACATATATGTATATACACATATATGTATATATGTGCAAACTAAAAATAATATTGTTGGAGCAAGATTGAAGAAACCATAATAACTATAATTGCTAGGTTCTTATTCTTGTACTATTAGGGTTTTGTTGGGATGTTGTATATTTGGCAATGATGGGGTTTTGAAATCTGTTTTATTTTCTCTATTGTGACTCATTACTTCTTTTAAAAGAGTTTACTGTTCTTCAAAACAGGAAATACACAATCATCAGGGAACAGTTGAATAGAATTAGAGAGAAATAAAAATTGTATACTTGATAGAGTGCTTGTATCTTGAATATATGGAGAATTCATAACTCAATTATAAAATGACACTCAAGTCACTTTAAAATGGGCAAAGGTTAAGGACAGGCATTTCTTCAGGGAAAACATACAAATACAAATAGTCAACACTCATACAGACATGCTCAACATTATCAGCCATGCATCTAGAATGGGAACTGCAAATCAAGACCACAAATAGCTGGTCTTGCATCTACTAGGATGGCTATTAACAAAAGAGTAATTAGTATGAGTACTCATGGGGGTATGGAGGAATTAGAACTCTTATGTACTGCTGGTGGGAATGGAAAAACCCATTACTGCCTTGGAAAATGGTTTGGCAGTCTCTCAAAAGGTTAAGGACAGATGTAACATATATGACCTCAGAATTCTGGCACATATCTAAGAACAATGAAGCTATATTTTCACATGTATGCATACATGCAAAAGTACATGACAACATTACTCAGAATGGCATCTCTTGGAAACAATGCCATGCCCCTTAATTGATACAATGACAAAGATGGTGGGTGGCACCTACATATAGTAGAATGTTTTGTGGCAATATAAAGCAATAAAATATTGACACATGCTACGCTGTTATGAACTTTGCAAATATTGTATCAATGATAGGAGCCAGTGAAACAGGGCTAGTAGGATATAATTCCATTTGTATGAAACGGTCATAATATTCAGACAGAGTCAGCAGGTCTATGGTTGTCTAGGACCAGTTAAATGGGCAATGGAGAGTGACGATGGTGGGGTAAGACACTGTCAGATGACGGAATATATTAAAAATTAAAGGCCATTGAACTGTATGTTTGAAATGAGTGAGCCATACAGTATATGAATGATAAGTCAACAAAGGTGAAGGGAGAGAGAGGCGGAGAAAAAGAAATCCTCGTTTTCCTTGATTATATATTTTAAATGACATCTCCTCACTGAATATGAGTGATTCTGCAATGAACTAAGGTGCTTCTTTACCTCCCAGGTTGATAAAGAAAACTTGCCCTTGAAAACATGCATTGGATTCCAAGAGTCCTCATTTCGCTCCAGTGGGTGACCTGCAGCTACAGCAAACATTCCCGTCTTAGACCAGATGCATTAGTAAAGTGAGTTTGGTCCCATGTGGACCAAAGAAATAATGGCCAGAAGCTTTGATGCTCTCAAACAACTAACCAAATAACACTTTGGGTAAAAAGAAAACAGATGTCCAGCCCCCACGGAGGGTGGCTTTGATCTCTTCTGTGGCGGCTGCCCACTCATAAAGAACACCAGGAACTTTGTTGCTCTCCCTAACAAGCCTTCCTACTTTATTAGGTTCACTGATTTCATGCACACCAAACAGGCGGGAAACGCAGCAGCTTTCTAAGAACGGACTTTGATGTTTCCCTGAACGCCACCAGCAAAGCATTTCTCGCCACTCTCAGCCAGTAAATGGCGATGATGGGATAGCTTCATAAATGTTACGTTCAGCCTCTGCTGGTGTGAACAGAGGGAGAAACGGTCCCAGCCAGGCACCACAAACCCCCTGGGAGTCCTCATCAGATGCACGGGAGAGCTGCTTGCTTGGTTGATTGCACCTCTCCTCCCCTAAAGTCATTGCCTGTTTGTCTATTGATGCTGTCCAATTAAAAAGCACATGATGGGGCACCAGAGAGACAGCTCAAAGGTGAAAGCATTTGCTAGTCTTCCAGAGGACCAGAAGTTGATTCCCAGCACCCATACTAGGCTACTTACGATAGCCTGTAACTCCAGTTCCAATGGATCCTACTCCCACTCCTGGCCTCCAGGGGGCTCCTCTACACCTTGGCATGCATCACACCACACATACGTACATCACACATATGCACACCACACACAGACATGCTAATTTAAAAAAATCTTTTTAAAAACAGGAAACGATGAAACAAGATTAGGCTGCAGTGTATGTCGACGCAATGTCGCCCTCTCAGTTTTGATACTTCAGAAGTCTAGGAGACAAACTGCCTGAATGGAGTGAGCAGCATGGAGGCTTGCATTTAGATACGGGCTTTCAGTCATGGGGACTTTTAGGATGTTCATCTACCTGCGAAAGTATTTAAGGTGTAATGTGAAGGGATGGCAAGTCTCTGGGTCACAAACATACGTGGCTGGCTGCTCGCCCAAGATCTTGGATGAGTGCCATCAGTGTAGATTAAAGTGGGGCCGAGATGCTAGTACAGGTCAGTGTGATCTTTTGGGTACTTGGGATTCTTAATTCTACTGCCATGCTTCAATGTCTTTTCAGTTCCAAGAGGGAGATGCGAATCAATGAGTGACTGTTAGAAACTCGTCTTAGCTGATAGAGATGACTATTTTCCATTAGGACCTCGCACGCACGTGTAACTCTATTTGTCATGGACCCAGGTGAACTTGTTCAAGATCCTAGACTTGCAACCTATTTGGTCAAAATCCTTTACTTTGTTACTATTCTGTGTCTGTGCTTATGACATGACCTCAAATCTCTATTCTCATGTATTTTGAATGAAAAAAAGATACAAATCAGTTTTGCTTCCTAAGGAATAATATGAATATTTGTCCTGTGTAGAAATTTAGAAAGGAATAGATAAGAGAGGAACATGTCTTTTATATTTATTGGGCTGAGATTCTTCCTAACAGTGTGTTGTTCAAGTCAGAGATTGTTGGAACAAGGAGCAGCTATCTGGCCAGATTTTCTGGTTTAATTGCTGCACAGGCTGAGATTCAGCTTGCCCGAATTCACACAGCTTATTGGATTGAGCACCGTGTGTTCCTGTGTCGGATTAGTTTCAAACTCCCTTGTCCTCTAATTACTGATGAAAGCCATTTGTGACCTTCACCTTGAAAGTGCTCTACAAAAATCCAGTCTTTGAACTATCATCTCTTTCTCCCTGCTTCCCTTTGCTTCTCAGTTCAGGGCATAAAACCCTGGGTCTTGCGCATGATGGGCAGGCACTCTACCATGGAACTACATTCCCAGCCTGACCTGTCATTTCTTATCTGTAGATATGCCTGAGTTGTAGTTTGGATTTTTGGTAGATATTATTATTGGCTACTGGGACCCCCAGTGTCTCCAGAAAACACATGCAATAGAAGAATCCTGAATACCTGACACATCCAATTTGGTCCACAGTACTTATTGTTTGTTGTGGGATGACATTAATAGCCACTCATGGCTTCTTACTTCTCCGGCCAATGTGGTGGCAGCTGTTCTCTGGGGGAAGAAAAGGTCACCCCATTTCTCTTGGCCATTGGAGTCTGCATTGGACACACTGTGGTGTCAATGACAAAACAGTGTCATGAATGTGAAAAACAGACTTCAAAGGTGGGGACGCAGATAGTGCTTGAGCAAGGCTCTGAAGCTTGGACAGGGGACTTCCGGGGTATCTGCCCCCACATTCCTTCACACTCCCCAAAGAAATGGATAGCCATCCCTGTGGCTTGCCATTCCAGCTTCATAATTCAACTATAATCCTAGAGTGGGAAGGAATCCATGGGTCTCTGCTCCCCACCCCATTTAAGGGTCCTTTGTATTGCCTTGGCAGCTTCAAGAGACTGATATTTAGATACTAGTTTCTGGAATTTAAAAACCAAATACAAGTTTCTAGATGCGTCACACATCATACTTCATCAGACAGAATTCTAGGAAACGGCTGTGTAAGTCATTAGCTCATCTCTATTTGGTAGATTGAGCATTTCTATGTTCATATGTTCTATGTTCAATATGTTTATTTAGAGAAGGGAGAGAGAGAGAGAGAGAGAGAGAGAGAGAGAGAGAGAGAGAGAGAGAGAGAGCCATGCCATGGCATGAACATAAAGGTCCAAGGACAACTTGCAACTTGTGGGAGTCAGCTCTTTTCTTGTACCATGTGGGTCCTGGGATACAGCTCAGTCTGCCAGGGTTGGCAGCATTTGCCTTTACCTGCTGAGCCGCCCTTCTATCCTCCCTCCCTTCCTTCCTCCCTCCCTTCCTCCCTCCCTGCCTCCCAACCAACCTCCCTTTCTCCCTCCCTCCCTCCCTTCCTTCCTTCCTTCAGAAAGAAAATAAGGAGCAGAGGACAAGAGTTAGATTCCCAGCACTCACACTAGGCTACTTACAAACAGCCTGTAACTCCTGTTCCAATGGATCTTATTCCCACTTCTGGCCTCCAGGGGGCACCTATACACACTGGCAGTCACACACACACACACACACACACACACACACACACACACACACCATATCTGGCCTCCAGGGGGCACCTATACACACTGGCAGTCACACACACACACACACACACACACACACACACACACACCATACCACACACACACCATACCACACACACACCAATATTTAAAATGATTGAAAAAAGTAAATGATGGAACAAGATTAGGGTGCAGTGTATGTAGATGCAATGTCGCCCTCTCAGGCTTCATACTTCAGAAGTCTAGGAGACAGAAACTGCCCACATGGAGTGAGTGAGCAGCATGGAGGCTTTCATTTAGATATGGGCTTTCAGTCTTGGGGAGTTTTAGGATGTTCATCTACCCGCGAAAATATTTTAGATATAGTGTAGTTGTGTGATTCTCCCAGAATACACAACAACACCTTTAGAAGAAATAAGTATGTAGTATTTTTGTTCATCAGAATCACCAGCCTGCAAATAATGACCTGGAGACTTATTATTAATTATGAAAGCATGACTTTAACTTAGGCTTGTCTTAACTAGCTCATATAACTTAAATTAACCCATATATATATATATATATATATATATATATATATATATATATATATATATATTTTACCCATGTTCTGCCACATGGCGTTCCTTTCTCCTCTCCATGTCTGGCTGATGACTTAGCCTTTCTTCTTCCCAGAGTCCTCTCTGTTTCTGGAAGCCCCACCTGTACCTCCTGCCTAGCTATTGGCTGTTCAGCTTTTTATTACACCATTCACAGCAGTACATCTTCACAGAGTGTACAAATATCTCACAATATGAGTACATACTGGACAAATGAAAAACATTATTATCAAACTTTCAGTTCCTGAGAACTTGTTATTTTATGACTGGTTTATGTACACTTGGAAACCCTAGCCATCGTCAACATCCTTAATATGTTTTAGAACCTTTTCCTTTAGCAGTTAATATTTTCTTTCTCATAAAACATTTTGAATCTGGATGTTATTTAATATTTGATTCCCATCATGGATATATTCCAAAGAGGAAGATTAGGAGAGATGAGGAGGCATGCCAGGCATTCCAAATGGAGGTTGTGTAATCTCGTAATTAACATGTAACTCATCTTCTACCACACTGCTTCAGCATCAATAAAATATTTAAACACATGAAGGAAAGTGGAACAATTTGGCTTGCTGTCTGGATATTTTCTCAATGCAATGCTTTGATACTGGGACAGGCCCAAATTGTTCTATGTTCTATCTGTCTATCTATCTATCTATCTATCTATCTATCTATCTATCTATCTATCTATCTATCTATCATCCATCCATCCACCCATATGCAAAGGAGATCTGGTGTCTGACTGTGGTACGATGGATTCTACTGATTTATCTTTTTTCTGTGAGTCAATAAGAAACATGAAATGAGTCAGGTGGTGGTGGTGGGCAGCAGCGGTGGTGGCGCATGCCTTTAATCCCAGCACTCTGGAGGCAGAGCCAGGCAGATCTCTGTGAGTTCAAGGCCAGTGTGGGTTCCAGAGTGAGTTCCAGGAAAGGCGCCAAAGCTACACAGAGAAACTCTGTCTCGAAAAACAAAAAACAAAAAACAAACAAAAAAAAAAAAAAAAGAAATTTGAAATGCCTCAAAACTCTCAGCCTCCCAAGCTATAGCAAGTAGGTATTTTCTTTCTATATTCTCTCTAATCTCTTTCTTATTTTTAAAATAACAAGGAATGTACAAGTCAGGGTGAAAACCTTAGATCATGTGGTAGTTCTTCTGTCCAAATTTTTCTATACTTAAAAATTTGGTAACACTATGCAATTATCTCTAAGCTAGATACTTGTCCCTCAGTGAGTAGTTCAAGTCAAAGACAGGTTTCAATAAAACATTTAGTAAGTAGTTGAAAATTTAGGAAGGAGAGGTCTATTTCAAGCTCATTTCCTGTTTACATAAACACTGCAGCCCAATCCTTCTTAGCATCCTGCAATCAGCCTTAATTAAGGCTTTTATTTAGACTGTGTAGCTACTTTAAGACAAAGTACTCAGTCTGTGAGGAAAAGCTTTGTATACGTGGAAATCCGAAGAGATATTAAAAATGGAAACATTTTTTTTTTCCTTCACATTACTGTCTTAGAGGGATAGAGTAGGGAACATTGGCTTTGCTTTATTCCTTCTGTATTTGTCTGTGTGGGTTTCTGTTGACGATAAAACAATGGTGCATACAAGTTACCTTGCTATGATAAGCCCTGAGGATTTGGATAGTTAGATCTTGAAGCCATATCAAGTCAGATTAAGGTTCACAAAAGCTGAGAGAGAAAGAGAGAGAGAGAGAGAGAGAGAGAGAGAGAGAGAGAGAGAGAGAGAGAGAGAGAGAGAGACAGAGAGAGAGACAGAGAGAGAGACAGAGAGAGAGACAGAGAGAGAGACAGAGAGAGACAGAGAGACAGAGAGTGACAGAGAGAGAGAGACACAGAGAGAGAGAATTTGACATAAAAACAGAAACCATCCTACACCCAAACAACTAATTTGCAAATAACATTATCATAAAAGATGATCAGATATAGAATATTTTGTCATCCCTAGTAAAACTATGGGTCATTGAGACTGAAATCTTTGTCTTTCTTATATTTTTGTATATTACCAGGCAATTCAGTTATGGCAGTGGATATCTGTGTTAAGTTTATGATGGAGTCCTATCCAGTCATTTGATGAGGATGGCATGTTTGTATACACTTGAGTTTTTATACATATATCCATTTAATAATTAAAAGCTAGGAGAGAGGTGATTAAATGAACAGGTATAATTATCTTTGATTTCAATTTATACACAAAGATGAATCACTTAGTGTTTTTTTCTTTGTTTTAACTATTGGGAATTTTCAACTGGTCAAGAACAACCCTGACCTTTACTTATAGTTACAAGATGAGATATTAACAATGAAAAGCTGAATCCAATGCTAGATTTGTAAAAACTTGGAACATAGAGGAAAGATAAGGGAGAATGAATGTAATTGCTCTCGAGACTGAAAGGCCAAAGACAATCTGAATACCCAGTGTCTTTTATTTTATTTTATTTTATTTTTTAAATTTTCTCTCAATTCCCAGAATGGTAAAATTCTTCAGTGTCTGTTGCTCTAAATCTGCTGTAAAATAGTGATTCAGGACTAATTTGTATCTGTGTTCTTTTGCAGTAGAAATGGATGAGCTATGGAAGGGAAGCTCTCATTAGGCTATAATGTAGCAGTAATTAATCCATAAGATTACTAGAAATGTATTTTTTCTGTTAGATGAAGGATAATTAAACCTGGCAGAAACTCACTTGAAGGGTGCTGTGTAAGAAATGGAGCCAGATGGCCCATCCTCACCTACCAGACCACAGCAATAGTTAATTTGGACAAATTGCCGTATACGTGTCCAGTCACATGACCTTTAATGTCTAACTAAAGCACCCATTAAAGCAAAGGGAAGGGCAGAGACTGTGCATGGCTGACACTCACTTTCTGAGAGACGTTTGAAGAGGAACTTTGCTGCCATTTATACGAAATAGTGGGAAGTAGGGAGAGGCAAAGCGGGGCTTAAAAATCTATGATTAATATGGTAATTAAGCTTTGATGCTCTGAAGAAGCCCATTTAAAAAAAATCAAAGCAATTTATTTAAGACAAACCTAAAATATGTTCCGTGAATGGGAGTCATTTCAAAGTATTTGTCACGGAAGAAAACATTACTTTATTCAATTCTTGAAACAATGTTGAGGGCAGAATGGGCTGTGGGCTTTTAGCAGTGTGAAATGGTGCAAGGTCAAGAAATGTGCACATCTGTGTTTGGCTCTAATTTCTTTAAGTCTCACTCATTTTTCTTACACTTGTTATCACAGATTCTTCATTTTCTGCTGATTTCAAAGACTAGATTTTCAGTGAGTTTTGTTTGTTTGTTCACTGAACTAATAGGAAGGAGATGTGGCTACAAGGTTTCGGTCTCCTTCTCTTTGAGAACTAGTGTAAAAACTGGAGTTAAAATCTAAAATCCCCGACTCACCTGCCAACCTGATCACAGGCTGTTTTATTCTCATCTATGTGAAATCACCTACAATATCAGCAGCAAACAACACAGGACAGCAATGCCGTTGAGTGCATTAAACCACAGACCTCTGGGTGCTCTCCAAATGTAACTGATAGCTAGCTGAGTGTGGTGGCACATACCTAGAATTCTTGTAAGATCGTAAGTTCAGGATCAGCCCCCAGCTGTATGTGAGACCATGTCACAAAAAAAAAAGCAAAAGAAAAAAATGAAACCCAAAACAACAGCAGTCAATAAGAACAACAACAACAACAAAACCACTCCTGTTGTTTCAAAATATTCCTTTTAGAGATGTTCAGACCTCTAAGTCAGGGAATTTTACAGTATTTTCTATATCCCAGTTTAATCCAACCATATAAATTAGGTCTCTGCAAGAGAAATGATCTAATTCTAACTCTGCATCATAAATTTAGAGACATAATACAACTTGAGGTCAATACCATGAGATCGTATTTATCTAGAGGTAGAGCTACCATGTGCTCAGTGATCCCCTGGGTGTAAGATGGATAAAGCTAGAACCGCTTGATCCTGGCCCTTGGAGTCTGGGACTGAAAGAGACAGAACTGGTCCTGAAACTAATTTAGCCTCTCTAAACCAAGAAGCGAGCTGGAAATCATGGAAGATCTCCAGATTTAAATATTCTCCATGAAAGGGAAGAGGTTGATGGTTCAGGGTCCTTCCCAGCTCCAACCTTTAACGATTATATAAACTATGTTATATAGCAGTCTTTATATCATTTCCGTTTTTTTTTCTTTCCAAGGACTGGCAGTGGGGTGATATTTTGTTTGTGATCTAATGAATAAAGCTTTCCTGAAGATCAGAGTGCAGAGCTAAGCCACTAGTTAGCCACAGAGGCCAGGCAGTGCTGGCACACACCTTTAATCCCAGCACTAGGGAGGTGGAGACAGGAAGTGATATGTCTGGGCAGAGAGAGGAATATAAGGAGGCAGGAGGCAGGAGACAGGAGCTTGCTCTCTTTCAGGCTGAGGAGTTGGTGAGGTAAGAGGTGGTGACTGTGGCTTGCTCTTTTGTCTCTCTGATCTTTCAGCATTTACCCCAACATCTGACTCCGTGTTTTTATTATACAGGCCAATTAGGATTTGCACTACACAGCAATATGTGGAAAAGCCCATGCCCGCTGCTGAAGGGGAGGAGGCAGGACACCAAAGCTTTTCCGCTGCCAGGCTTCCGAGTGTCTTGTGGAGAAATAATTACAGTGTATCTGGAGTAGAGCACAAGGCCTCTTGTTTCTCTTTCTGAGCTGTACCCAACTCTTTTTAAATAGCACTAATGTAACATGCATGTAGGAAGAAACAAAAAAGATGGGGGAAAAGAGGAGGAAGGGGAAGCAAGGAAGGGAAGGCAGGAGGAAGGAAGGAAGGAAAGAAAAAAGGAAGGGAGGGAGGGAGGGACAGAAGCACCATTCTAACATCTTTAGAGTAAATAAATATAACTATTGGCAGATGTTTACTTTAAACATCTTTGTCCTGACACATATCCCCCAACTAAAATTCCTTGTATGTGTGTGTGTTCCTTCATGTGTCAACACATGCGTGTATGCTGATAGACTAGAATTTTACTATCTTAAGGTAAACCTTAAACTACCTGCAGAGACTCAGCTAGCACAAATTCTGCTATGCATCAGCTCAATTAACTAATCCTGATCATGGTTGCTAACCAGACCTTATTCCTGGATTCCTGCTAAGCTATGTGGAACCTTCCTGCAAATCAGAAAAACATTCCCCCTTCTAGAAGCACCCATCCTACAAGATAGCAGTACATTTAACGAACTAATCAAAGCGGTGTCTTCTTCAGCATGTAGTAGCTCCCCATCTGGCAAGTGGAGATCTGAAGACAACTCCCAAGTTTCTTATGGCTGGGAGCCCATGAGGCGGGGCCGATCCTGTCTAACGTGCCCTAGGTTGCATACTGAATAGGGGAGATCAGTTTAATTTCCTGGAAGCTCACCTAAAAATCATTCCTCTTAAATGATGCACATATGCATTGAAGTGCGCTCCCAGGAGGGTGTGGATTTACTTTGGAAGGGTCAGAAGCTGAGCCAACATTGGCTGAGCCCACTGTGTGCACTGCACTCTGCCAGGTTCTATGGAAGCCAGGTATAACAAAAGCCCATCTTTGGCTTTAGGGCACACAGTCTAGTTGGAATGTCAAAACAAATTAGGCAACATCGCTGGATTTGGAAGCCAAGGTTTGCGTACACAATTATTGGATTTTCTTCTTTCTCACTTCAGATGAAAAGGGATTGGGTAAGAGAGTCATGAGTCTATCTACCCGAGGTAGTAGGTTTCTTCTCTCCAGTCCACAAAGAAGAGCAAGCCAGACTGCTTATTCTGAAGAAATAAATGCAGAAGTAGTTGTTGGGTGCGTATGGAAGGAAAATCGTCCAAGAATGAAGTCTCAGTTACATACCACAAAGGATTGGCTTGCTGAGAAGAATGAGGTGAATGTATCAGAATCTGGGTGCTTTATCCCCAAAGGCACAAAGTTAAGACTTGCTCTATGATGTGTGGGGATTCAAGAAAAATCCCAGGGTCACTAAAGGAGTGGGAGGGCATTGAGCTATGGCGGCCACAGGTGTGAGGAAAGAGGAGACTCAGGTCTGCCATCCCATTCCCTCCATCCGATCACAGGCACATCGTTGTCAAACAAGTTCACAGGGATAGACACTAGTACTATAGCTGGGGTGCAGCCTGATTCAGTATGTAAATACACTCAAGGGATGAATCCAGGATTCAGCCAACCTGTATACCATGCTCCAGGCAGCCAACAACGACAGCTAATCAGCCCAGACCTACACCCACCCACATTCACAGGTGGGCAGACACCTTTCGAGGGTAACAATCCCCATATGCAGTCTCAGGCTGTGTCACGGTCTCTAGCTTCAGAGGAGCCAAGGAGTTGAAGTATTAGAAATGTAGATTTTGTTTTAGAAAAACAAAACAAAGAAAATGTGGACACTTGTGGGACTGTAACCTGGAGAGAGATGCCCTCCTCCTCCAACAGAACAACGGACGCGATGCTTGTCAATCAAGAGAGAAAGCAGAGTTCAGGAGGGAAGCCAAGGAATTTGCATTTCTGTCATGCTTGTCCTGGTGCCAGGGATAAACAGTAGCACGCCCCTTCAGCCTCAGCTGGCTGGAGAGGCATCTGAGTGGCTGCAGTGCTCTCTAGACATAAATAAGCCACAGAAGACACCTGGGAACACCAGCAGGAAGACTCCTTTTATTACAGCCCTTTATGGAAATCCCAAGAGCACAAACAACTGCCTATGGAAGTTTCACCTCCAGGAGACATGCTGGTGGTCTGGGTGCACCTCAGCAGTTTGCGCGAATGGGCTTGCTTGCTTCTCATTAGAGCTCCCTCTAAGCCACAGAACATTGGGAAGAAAGAAGGGGCTTAAGCTAGACTCAAAGGTGAAGAAAGAGGGAATAGTTTGAAGAATGAACGTAAAGAAACTACCTTTCATTTTTCATTCCTCCGTGTGTGGGTGTGGACCTGTGAACATCATGTGCTGCATGTTGAAGCTGGCAGTTCTTGTCAGGTGTCTTCTGCAATTGCGCTCTGTTTTACATTAACTTTCCCCTTTGTTTTTGACAATTCTACACATGTATACAATGGAATATGTTCATATCTACCCCCCGTAGTAGTTTGGATGAACAATGTCCCCCATAGACTCAAGCATTTGAATACTTGGCCCCCAGTTGCTAGTGCTGCTTGGCCAGATTAGGGAGTCTTTAGAAGGTGTGGCCTCGCTGGAGGGAGTACATCACTGGGGTAGGCTTTGAGAGTTATAGCCTTGTCCCCCTTCCAGTTCAGCCCCTCTGCTTCTTGTGTGTAGATGAAGACTGAGTTTTTGGCTTCCTAATCTGACTACCTGCTGCCTTATTTTCCTTGTCATGATGGACTGTCCCTGCTGGATCTGTGTGCCAAATAAACTCCTCTGTAAGTTCCCTTGGTTGTGGTATTTTATCATAGCAACAAAATCTAATTAATATACCCCCTTACTCCCCTCCAACTGTCCCCATTTACCCCTGACATACCCACAGGATACGTCCCTTCCAACTTCAGGTCTTTGTTTTGCGCAGTGAGGAGGTATCTGTTAAGTCTAGTTAGTGCTATCCATATAGGCATGAGTGTGAGGCTGTTTACTATTGCATAAGAAACCTATCAGTAGCTACATCCTCCAGCAATTATCCATTGTCAATTGCTCCTCAATAAGGGGTGGGGCTTAGAGACCATCCACCCCATCTGAGCTGGAGTTTTGACTGGCTTGATCTTGTGTAGGTCTTGTGCAAGTAACCACAGCTGTTGTGGGTCCATGGCTGTGATAGCCAAGTCATGTCCAGAAGATGTCACTTCACAGCGTCCCTCTCCATCCTTTGACGCTCACACTCTTGCTTCTTCCTCTTCTATGATGCTCTCTGAGCATTAGGAGTTATGAGATTAACATAGATGTCCCATAGGGCTGAACACTCAATTCTTTATTCTCAGAACACTGACTAGTTAAGCATCTATCCACTGACTGCTATCCACTGCAGAACAAGAAGCTTCAATCACCAATTTTGAGAGACAGCCAGGTCTGTTGGCTGTTGGTGTCATCGATCTTACTTTTTTGAGACAGGCTCATAAACCTGGAGTCCTGATTTTGTTAGACTAACAGAGCAGCAAGCTTCAAGGTTCTTCCCATCTCCACATTCCAAGAGTTCAAATTATAGCCATGTGCCACATAGCCCAGCTGTTAAGTGAGGGCTGGGGATTGAACTTAAGTTCTCATGCTTGCACAGCAAATGCTTTATTAATCAAGCCAGGTCTACAGTCCTAAATGACCCTTATTTGAGCAATATAATAGTCACATGGTTCATCTAATCTTCCATAAGATTTTTTTTTAGCTTAGGTGGAGAAAAACTACACACACACACACACACACACACACACACACACAGAGAGAGAGAGAGAGAGAGAGAGAGAGAGAGAGAGAGAGAGAGAGAGAGAGAGAGTGAGTTTTAGCAACTTTAGATGGCCAAGTTGTGAATAATCAATTTCTATTTAAATGCAAATGCAGACATACTATTTGATTCATAAATATCTTTGCTCTGAGTGAAAAAAAAAAGATGTTGCACAGTGTAAGATCTGGACCTTTCCTGGGGTTGGGTGTTACTAAGACTGATGGAGGATGTTTGCCATAGCTCAATGTGTCAAATATTAAATTACGAAACATGCTTGCATAGCATCAGGCTATTTCCTCTATCCAGATTCAGGAGGTAGAGAAAGAGAAGATATGAAAGGCTACTGGGAAGGTGAAGAGAGAAAAGAGGCATAGGTACAGAAGGAGAGATAAAAAGACAACTGGGAAGAAAGGGGACCAGCAGCCCAAACCATCTACCCAAAGTCATCTTACACCCAAGGTACGTTCTTGCATGGATGCAAGGCCTACTTGAGAAATGCACTTCAGTAGAAGGCTTCAGGAGGTCAAATGGTAGATTCACAATGGTCTCTGTAAGCAGACTTTGAACTTGGCTGGACCCAGAATAAGAGCAGATGCTTAAAAAATCATCCCAGGTGAGAAATGTTTGCAATGAAGAGTTAAAAAACCAAACAAAATCAAACCCTTCCTTTCTCTTTACGTGTTCTTCAAATACCTGCAATATGAACAAGTGGGGAATTACCTCACACAAGCATGTACATTTTTCTATGATAAACTTGCTAATGTGATTTGGGGTGTGGTTTTTTTTTTTTGCTGCATCTTTTCTTTTTAGTATCTCTTTATTTTAGGTGTTTGATATTCTAGATCAAACTGCATTGTAGATGACAAGAAGAAGCTATCTTCGAAATTAATACTTGGCTAAAAGCCTACTCATGTAGCAGAGAAAAATATAAAGGAAACCTTCCTCCCAGTCTGGGGGTCCTCTAAATGGCCAAGTAACAGAGGAAAACAGGCAGTGCTTTCAAGGGAGACAAAGACTGAGAGCTGAGACTCTCACGTCTTGTGTGGGGCCCTCCTCTGGCTGCTGAGGCATCTTCCAAGGGGACCCCACTGTGTTGTTGGAAGTAAGAGGCCTTAACACAATCCTTACTGTGTCTCAAGGGCCAATTAGTCCTTTTGGGATATCCAGACCCTTTGGTGCCTTTCTTTTTCTTGTTCAGCGCATTACCTTTTGGTAATTTCCCCATGCTTCCTTGGAAGAAATGGAGGGCAGATCTGTCCATTTGGCTCACTGTTCTGAGTGAAGCCATTGGAAGGAGCTGGGATTATCCACGGACTAGGATTACAATGGTAGATTTAAACTCTGTTAACTCATTTACAGTAACATCTGTTGAGGAAGACAAACACATCATGGGACAGGTCTGTTCATCTTGTCCACTTAGCTCCCAAACACATTCAGTACCTGTCAGCTCCTCTTGGGAAGACATATTTCCCACAGTGTACTACACCGAAATCCCGGTGACTCAGATCGAAGAAGAGCAATGAAGCTTTTCTCAACAGCCTGGGGTCTTTTGAGTATTCCAAACTGCTCTTGACACATACACACATGGTGATGCCCTTTATTTTTGTTTTTCTTTTTAAAATAAATATATTCAATATGAAGAGAAAAGAAAGAACAATATGTGTTTCCACCACTGTTTTATGTGTATTTCTGTTCGTAAAGGCTTGAGTTTAGAGACGGTGAGCAGCTCCCTCACTTAGTCATAATGAGAGTATGAGAACTGAAATGCAAGAGAAATGGAAAAAAGACAAGATAGTACAGAGAAAAAATAGTTTGTTCTTTGAAAAGACAACATCGACAACCTCTTAGCCAGATTAACCAAAAGAAAGAACAGATCCAAATAAATAAAATCAGAGATGAAAAGATGAACAGATACCAACAGAATCCTGGAAATCACAAGGACATTCCTTAAAACTTTATATTCCACTAAAGAAACTTTATATTCCAAAAGAAATAGATGAATTTCTAGGTGCATATGGCTTGCCAAAATTAAACCAAGATGAAATAAATAATATAAACAGATGGGTAACAAGCAATGAAGTTGAATCAATAATTAAAAATCTCACTAAAAGAAGTCCAGGCCTAGATGGATTTGGGGCAGAATTTTATCACACTTTCAAAGAAAATCTAAACTAATATTTCTTAAATTATTCCATAAAACAAGAAGGAATGTATGTTTCCAGAAAAGGAAAATGACAGACCGAACTCCCTGATGAACCTAGAGGCAAAAGCCCTCAATAAAATATTGAAACCGAATTCAAGAATTAGAAGGAATGAGAAATCCACTGTTGAGGGTTTTTGGGACTATAGAAACTTAGTTCCAATTCCTATTGTGACAAAAAATACCTGGCAAAAGCAGTTTTGGGAGGTAGTCAGAAAGGCTTTATTTCTGCTTACAATACTGGGTCCAGTCCATCACAGCAGGGAGGTAACCTCAGCAGAGGCTTGGGAGAGCTGCTCACCTCATATCTGCAATCCGGTACAAAACAAAGAATGTGCACATGCTGTGTTCAGATAGCTCTTTCTTACTCAGTCCTGAGTGATGCCCATGAAATGGTGCCTCCCACATTCACGGTGGGTCTTTCTAGCTCAGTTAGCTCAATTAAGAAAAATCTCATGCCCACAGGCCAATCTGAGGTAGACAATTCATCAATGAGTTTCTTTTTCTGGATGATTCTAGATTGTGCCAAAATGACAGATAACACTAATTATCACAGAGACCTTGACTCTCCCAGGCTTCAGCAATGTTATCAAGTGTTCAGTGAAGGAGGCCTTGGGTAAGAAGTTTAGAGTGTTATTGATCATTACCAGGAACACTGATGCTTTGACAGCAATAACAGAACCAATTGCTTTTTTTTTTTTTTTTTGCATTCTGATTTGTACTACACACCATATCTCTTTGTTGACCATCCAGGAAGTTTTCTCAGCAATTTGGGCTCTACTTGCCTTTGATCCATAAGTCTTTCTTCTTTATCATTAGGAAAATTGAGATCATTGGGTATGAACCACTTCAAGTCACTTGCCACATCTGTATTTTTATGGCAAAACAAAGTGCTGTTTCTTCTTTCTTGTGTTCTTTTAGACTGCCTCATTTGCTCCTATTTGCTGATGACTCCCAAGCTGATGTCTTTGGTGCTACCTTCACCTTATACACCTCCTTCCTGGTCCTGTGCATGAGGATGGCTTCGGGTTCTGCACATTCGCCATCTCCTTCCTTTCCTGTTTTCCCTTCTGACATCCCTGATCTGGAGAAACACCGTTCTCCTAAGCATCTCCTGTCTAGCAATTTCCTTCTAGATAAAACCTTCAATCTCCAAGGAAAGCTCCTAAGAAATAGGATGTGCTAAAGGATGGGAAAACAGTCCATCCTGCAGGGATTCTCTAAATCTCAGGAAATAAACAACTCAAAAGTTTCAGGATGTCCCCAAAACAGACCAGATTCACTAGAGCCCTCAATTAAGACTAATAAGAAATTTTAAGATGCTGTATCTAGCCTGGTGGTCTGTAAGACTCTGACTAGCTAAGCTACTTGAAAGAGACATTCTTCAACCTTTGGAGCTGCCTGCATATTGTAAGATGAGCATCAGATTTCCAGCTTCATGAGCTGTAGATCATTATGGGGAGGCTTTTTGATGATATAGTACCCTTGAGTCTTTTCTGCTTCTGTAAGAAACCCCTCCCCCTTATTCCTGTAAGCAACCCTGATATAACTCGTTAGTTCACTAAGTTGGACTTTTGTCGTGTCCATACCTGGGTCTGTAGTCAGTTCCAAATCTGGGAGGAGTAGATCTTTGCTCTTGTCTCTCTGGGAATAGTATACCACAACATTAGCCAGGGTAGCAGTTTGGTAACAAACTAGACTTCTCCTTTACTTACAAGACACATTAGGTAACAAATGTCTCTCCTCTGCCTCCAACTAAGGTTCCTGCCTGTTAGCCTGACACTCAAGACTTCTCACGTTCTTCCCTCTCCACAATCATACGCCATTCTCCCCCTTCCACCGTACCAGACATCACACACCCAGCCAGCACTTTTTTTTTTCCTGCTACTTGAAATTTCCTTTGCTTTTGGCATCTGATGGACTCTAAGCCAGTGGCTCTCAACCTGTGGGTCATGACCCCTCTGGGGAGTCACATATCAGATATCCTGTCTATCAAATATTTATATTACGATTCAAAACAGTAACAAAATTACAGTTATAAAGTAGCAACGAAAACAATTTTATGATGTGTGTGTGGGGGTCACCACAACATGTGGAACTGTATTAAAGGGTGGCAGTATTAGGGACGTTAAAAAACACTATGTTCCCTGTACATTATGATTAAGAACAGCACCTTTCCTCAGTAATCCTGTTGTGTCCTGGTCATATCTGATTCTCAGCACCTGTATGAATGTAACCATCGGTTGGATCATCTTCCTGCCCATACTTTTTCCCCCTGCTGGGTTTTATATCCAGAAATCTTGTTGAACAAAGAGCTCCCAAACAGCGGGCCAAGTCTGGTTTCCAACCATGTTCAAAATAAAGATGTCCACAAAGCACTAAGATATAGCTAGTCAGATGTCTTTTTTTTTTTCGTTTTACATGACTGCACTCCACCACCCAACACCCACTTACATACCGATGCCTCACTCATTTCTTTATCACATTTATCTGAGTCCCTATTTAAATATTGGGAGATAGTCTAGAGAGTAGGGCTGTGTCCCCCCTTCCCCCACCCCCAGGATGGAGCATGGTGCTTGGACATATTTATAATATTTGTGGAGTGAATAAGGTAGTGTCCTTAGGCCAAGGCACCCCATCGTGGAGATCATAAATACTGTTCATTCTTGTTGTGTTGTCAGTACACAGCCCCACCTAGAAGTGACCCTGGATTGCAAAACCGTGATGAATGAAACTCAGACTGAGCGTCTCTCTTAAATACAGGCTGAAACAGACTCCGTTGCTAACAGCATTCTATACAGATAGGTTGGGCCCTCAGCCGCATTGCAGAGGCTCACCCGCTGCCCTGCAAGCGCTGGTGTTGCTGGTGGACCTTTCTAATGTACGACCACTGAAAACGTTAGAGATAAAAGGCAAGCATGCTGCTGGAATCGTGGCGAGCATTCACCATTTGGTGGGATGCCAGGTGAAAGCCAGCTCCAGTTGTTCCATTAGCCGTGAGAGATTCAGATACTGCCAGGCATTACTATCGGCATGTGCAACTTGGCACTCCTGTTACCAGGACAGAGTTACCGTTTCAAAGTTGGTCAAGCCAATAGTTTGCCATACGACTTCAACGATAGAAGAAACAAGACCTTTCAAAGGGAGACATACCATAGGCAATTAGAGTAATTAACATGTACTTGGAACTTCCATCAGGTTAGTGTTTCCATTCTATTGACCCATTTATCCCTCAGAACAATGTAAGAGGTAGATTATTCACATCATCTCCAATTCACAGATGAGGACAGCAGGGCACATAAAGGCTAAATAACTTGCCCACTGTTGCCCACATTGTGACAGACAGAGCAGGGATTCTGATCCTAAAAGAGCCACGCTTTCAATTACCACATGCTAGTATTTCTCATAGGCACAATGCCTAACTATCTTAGCAGGGTACAACTGTCTGGTTTTGAAGATGTGTTAGAGATTTGGGTCACTCAAGTACAAAGAAAAGACTTGATATCATTGAGGCTATACATTATAAACTTAAGGCTTGCCATGACGTACGGATAATTTCTAACACTTTTATGTCACGTTGTGCTAATATTATAGCGAGTACCGTAGAGCTACCAGGAACTGCTCACAGCTCAAAAGCGCTTTCTCATCTGCATTGACTTTAGCGGGATGTTGTTTACAGGGAAGCTGGTACATAACACGTAAGTTTTTAGCTGGAGCTCTCCAGTAGCTAGAGATGGCACGTCTACTCTTTAACTATCGGTTACAAAGCCAAATACAAACCATTTGGAATTAAGGCTCCTAGAAAACAGCTTACTCTTGGCCCTGAGTGTGTGCTTGCACAGGGCATTTCGGTAGGCTGATGAACTGCCTCTTACACGGTGTGGCCCAGCACGTCTTCCTTCCCATTTCCAGGGGTTCAGTCCTCTCTCAGCCTTGTTTTCCACATCATGGCATCCCCCTGACATTTGCATCAGTGTCTGCACCTGTAGGTCTTAATAGAGACACGAGTTTCCCCTTTTCTCTTGTAGCCTGACCTTGAGTCCATATCCTATTGCATTGATTGCAGGACAGTTAATGCTCTGACCCTGAGCCACTGTGTCTGAAGGATTTTTTGCCTTTGTTTTTAATACACGTATATATGTGTATCTCCATGTGTGTTTACAGTGCTGTGAAAGCCAAGAGAGGGTGTTGAATTCCCTGGATCTGGAGTTATAGACAGTTGTGAGCTGCCCCACATTGGCGCTAGGGATCAAATTTAGGTCCTCTGCAAGTGTAGTGTGTGCTCTTAACCGTTGAGCCATCCTGCCAGCTCCCTGAACAACTGTTCCTTAATCACGGCTTTGAAAATGCAAGCCAGCAATGCTCCGTCACTCTAATCTCCAGCTTATTCTTATTAATTAAGGACTCTAGCTCCGGGTCCATGCATTTCCCCTTCCCAGCAATTCTGGCAGCCCCACCAGAGGAGGCCATCCTGTAGACATCTTCCAAGCACTGTAATCCAGGATCATCACTGGACTATGTTTTGGACTTCCTGTCCTCTAGAGGGCTCCATTCAGAAGTCTTCGCCTTCAATGACTCTCCTTCATTTCAGCACCTCCATCTCTCCCTCTACAGCTGAGCTCTGGCTGAGGCACTCCTTACATCTGACATGTACTCCCAATTCTGTTGCGTCCTGGTCCTTCCTTACCTTCAACCAGGAAAATGTCCACACTAAGTTCAATCTGTGATCCACCTTTCTTTTTGGTCCCTGCAATGGCCCATTCTTCCAGGAGAAAAATCGCACAGCTTTTCAGACAGCAACTTTACAGACTCAAGCTCCCTGTCTTTGGTTGGGGCTCTTTACTCATCCCCAGACTCCTCTGTGCGTCGATGATTCCTCTGAACTTCCCCATGCATATCAAATTCAGACTCATTCTTAGCAAACTCTATCGTCTCCACTGTACTGAGAGTGCCCCAGGCTATCAGATGTGCTGTATCTTATCTTAGGCTGTTGTTTGAATATCTGTTCCTCAAAGGTCTATGTGCAAAAGGACTGTGCCTATCCCATGGCCTTACCGAGAGGTGGTAGAACCTACGTGAGGTGGGGCTTGGTGGGAGGAAGTTAGGTCATTGGGAGTGTAGGGCTATTGGGACCACACTTCTCTCTTTGCTTCCTAGCTGCCATCAGGTGATTATATGCCATTATTTGTTCCTATCCCCATCTGCAGCCCCATCACGGGCCCCAAACAACAAACTGGCAAAACATGGACTGCAACCTCCCAAGCCATAAACCAAAACGCGTTTTCATTTTCTTAAGTTGATTTCTATCAAGTATTTGTTATAGTAATGCAGAGGTGACTAACACTCCTTGGCCTCACAGCTGCCCAGTCATGTTATCTACTGCCACAACAGTCCCTGCCGTATTCTGTAAGTCTCTGGGGGAGGGGACATGCTCCTAGGCAAGAGTCTTCTGCTTTTCACCTATCTGTCAATTAGTCCTTAGACGGTTTCTTATCCCTTTTCCCGAGATCCCACCTCATTCTTTTGACCTTCTTTTCTCTCTTTACCCTTTAACTTCTCCTCAGCTTACACGCATGTGTAAGTCTGTCTTGTGCTGATTAAATACAACCCAGATAAAACAACAAAAACAATGAACAGAAAGGCCAAACATCCTCCAAAACAGTTATCTGGCACCCCAGACTACCCCTCCCATTAACCTTTTCATGCACAAATCTTCAAATAACAGGACCCACTGAGGCCACTTCTTCCTTCACAGATTTGGCCATTTCTCGCGTTCTTCCTTTTTTTTTAAAAAATAATTTATTTATTTTTATTTTATGTGCATGGGTGTTTTGCCTGCCTGCTTGTCTGTGTGAGGGTGTCAGATCTTGAAGTTACAGACAGGCATAAGCTGCCCTGTGGGTACTGGGGTTTGAACCTGGGTCCTCTGGGAGAGCAGCCAGTGCTCTTAACCGCTGAGCCATCTCTCCACGCCCCATTTCTTGTCTTTCTAATTGTCCTGAAATATCTTTGCCACTATGCCCCTCCAGGCTGGGGTGGGGGTTCCTCACCTTGCTTTGGGACACTCCACTCATTTTCTATTGCAATCTCTTCATTCTATTTGAGAGGTAGATGCTGAGACCCTTCAGAATATGGAATACGTCATTTTCATCACTGTGCTCCCACCGCCTTGAATTGTGGGAGAAGTACTTAAAAAAAAAAAAAAAAGGTTTCCCTGTAAAGTCCAATCAAATGCTTCTGCTCCATTCATACCACCTCTTTATTGCTTTGGTATAATTTGATCACCTTTGTTCCAACCTATTGCTGCTCCCTTCCAGAACAGAATTGTTACTGTTTACTTCCCTAGCTTCTGCAAAGATCTCAGTGGATTTGTTGTAGTTCACAGACTGCTCCTGGATAAAGCCAGCTGGTCCACACAGCGTTTCCTCAACTCCCATATTCTCCTTCAATAACTAGACTTCTGGACTAGTTCAACTGAAGAACTCTTATAGACACAAGATTAGATGGCTAATTCTTCTTATCTAAAGTAAATTTGTGATTCCACACCAGCCACAAAATTATCTATTGTCACCATAATGTCACACAAGCAGGGCTATATTCATAGTAAGAAAGTGAGAGGAAATTAACAGATAGGACTTTATATTGAATAAACAGACTTCCACAAAAGTCCATTGCTGCATGAGACTTCTCAGGCCGAAGAGAACAAACAGCGTTAATTTTCCGCATCATTCCGGAGCTAGAAGTCCAAGTTCAAGTTGGTTTCTGGTGAGGCTTCAAGGTTGTTGCCTTTCTGCTGTCTTCTCACACAGTACTTCCTGTACTCAGTATCTCTCTCCCTCCTCCCACCCTCCCCCTACCTGACCCCCCTGAACCCTGGTCTCAACAGGAGGAAATCCTCTCACCTCAGCTCTTGGCGTGCTGGGATTGAAGTTGTGAGCCACCAAGCCCAGCTTTCCCCCTTGCTACGAGGAAAACGATCCTATCAGATGAGGGCACCACCCTTATGGCCCCATTTGCTATCAGCTACGTCCTCATGGGACCTCGATCCTCAGACAGTCCCATCAGGGGTTATGGCCTTAACATACAAATTTCAAGAGAGACATAGTTCTGTCTATAAGAGTTGTCTTTATTTTCTCTCATTTTGGTGCTGACCACTGTCTGTAGCTCCAGTTCTGGGGGCGGGGCATCTGACACCCTCTTCTGACCTCCCCAGGCACTGTACCCATGTGGTTCACAGACACACAGGCAGGCAAAACACTCATATGCATAGAATTAAAAAAAAAAAAAAGAGTAACCAGTGGCATGCTTACAAAGTCTATGGGCATAAAAAAATAAGAACTGAAATAAGGAGAGGATCTATGACGAGATAAAGACTTAGAATTCCCTTAGTAGGCTTAATTGATAGCTAAGGAAAGATAAATACAAAATGTACAAGATTAGATTAAACGGAGACAAAGGCTGGTCTTATATTGAGGCAAACCCCAAAGCTAATTTGTGCTGTAGAAAAGGAAAGGCTTTGAGATGCTTGTCCATAGAGGAAAAGATAGCCCATTGTATGTGCACAGAAATGTCAACTGTAGAAACACCAAACATACGTACTGCAACAATAGACTGTGGGAATGGTGTCACGCGGTTGGACGAGGGAGGGAGGGAGGAAGCCTACACTGTCCTGGCGTGTTCAGAGCAGGTGTCTTTCATTTACTAAAGAGGAGAGCTAACACGTGAGACAGAACGCACATGGGCCCGTTTAGAGGTCAGGAAACCTTTCCCCGTAGGACAATGTTGAAATAATTAAGGAGCTTTGCAATGGATGGAAAAGGGTGTGCTGGGGCCCGGGAGATGACTTAGCAGGTGAAGGTGTTTGCCACAAGCTTGACGTCCCACTTTGATCCCTGGAACCTGCATGGTGGAAGGGGGAAACCAACCTAAGTTGTCTTCTGACTTCCCCCACGTGTGCTCCATTGTGTGCGTGCGCGTGTGCATGCAAACACACACATACACACACATTCAGTAATTAAGATGAAAAGATACTTTTTTTGCATACTTAAAACCCCTTGAAGGCTTATCATGTATAAAAGTGAGCAGTCCTACATGGACCTGTCATACTATACTTGTCCTTTTTTTTTTTTAAGACGCAATTTTATCTTATTTATTTCTCTCTCTCTGTGTATACCATGTGTGTTGGGTGCCCATGGAGGCCAGAAGAAGGCATTGAGTTGGTGCTGGAGTCACCAAATGATGGGATGCAGGGAACTGAACTCATGTCCTCTGGAAGGTGATCCTAATGGCTAAGCCTCTGCTCCTTCCTAATGGCTAAGGCATCTCTCTATTCCTTCCTCTTGCCCTCTTAAAGTTTTTGAGCAAACAGCAATGGTGGGGGTGGGGGTGGGGGACAAGAAGAGTATCCTTATCTATATCCACATTTCTACAAAGTTGTTCCCAGGCTTCTTTAAAAAATATATTACTTTGAACCAAGAACCTAAACCAGGAAGACGAGTCCACCCGTATAAAAGTCATATGTGCTCATTATCAAAGCCATCTATATATATATATAATATATATATTATATTATCTTAAGATATGTTATAGTGGATCTAGACAAGGTTCATGCAAAGCTCATCTAATAGGTGGAGAGAAATGGAAGCCATTGGATCCAGTCTAGTCCCCACAGGTACAATGGAATGGAACATGAGTCAGACCCTGCAGGCAGTCAGAGTAATTCAGATTACAACAGAAGTGAGCAATAAAGTGTTCGGAACTTAAATGGGATGTATCGGCACCGGAGATGGAATCAGCTAAAACGTTTTAGAAAAATTAATGAACCTAGATCCAAAGTGGGTTTTGAAGGGGAAAAAAAATATTCTTGGAAGTTTCCTGCGCTGATGTCATGGAGTGGCAATGGGTTTTCCAGGCTCTTTGGATGTTCATTGTGACAGGATCCACTCCAGAATAATTGTTCTTGTGTGAGTGGAGGATTTCCTCCTCCTCCTTTTCTGCTTCCTCCTTCTTTATCCCTGCTTCCCTCCTCCCTCTCTCTCTCTCTGTGTGCTTAAAATATGTATGCACAAAACAAAATTCATATTGAAAAGGAAAACAACCATCATCATTATGCCCAAAAGGACTCAGGCAATCTTATCACCTGTCTTAAGTCTGAATAGCAACTAAAAGGAAGTGTCGTCATGTGAGCTGCCCTGGAGCCTGACTTCCCACACATTGTACACTCTGGCTTGATCATGTCCTTAGGAAGAGGAGAAGGCAGTTCCTCAGGTCAGTGTTGTAGGCTAATTTCAGTTCATCTTTTCTTCCCTAATAACCTTCATGTATTAGTAACTTAGAGTACGAGAACAATAAAGGCAGTAAATGCTCAGGAGTAACGAAAACATTGCTAAGTTATAACATCTGGAATTCATCACAGCAGCTCTGACGTCAGGATGCAGCCCAGATGTTAACTGTAGAAACCAGCTAATGTTTGGGTGAATGTTGTCTCTCCTTTAATTTGCAAAAGCCTCTTTAAAAAAAATCTTGAGAACGAAGCAGTTCAAAGATGTGCGTAATCTCCCAGATCTTCAGATCAGTTTTGGGGTCCCAGGTGGATTCCTTTTCCCTGAGTGATAATGGGAACCCCCCTCCCTTTTCACCCTCAAAGACATAAAGAACAAAAAGCATTAAGAAGGAAAACTGAATGTGGCTGCAAGTAATCACTAGTCATCAGCCTTAATTGGTACGTGGACACCTGGCAAGTGACTCTTCCTTTTCCAGAGCAGACTGCCATTCTTGGAATCAGTGTGCTAAGACAAGTGTCCAAAATTCTATGCTCTGTGTGATCCATTTTTTTTTTTAGCTAGTTCAAGAACAAGAAGAGATTTAGTAGACTGAAGATGGGAAAAGGTCTATAAAATGCTGGAGTCTCTTTATTTACTGTTTTACTTTTATGGTTTCGGTTACCTACAATCAGTTGTGTTCTGAAAATATCACAGGGAAGAACTCACGGAATGAGTAATTCTTTTTTTTAAAGTAACTTAAAAAAATTTGCGTATTTTTAATTTTATGTGCATTGATGCTTTGCCATGGGTGTCGGGTCCCCTGGAACTGGAGTTGCACAGTTGTGAGCTGCCATGTGGGTGCTGGGAATTGAACCCGGGTCCTCTGGAAGAGTGGTCAGTACTCTTAACTGCTGAGCGATCTCTCTAGCACTGTAATGAGTAATTCTTGCCATGGTTTAAAGTGTGAGAAGCTCATACACTATGTTGCTTTCTCTCTCCTAGGATGAATGTTATTCCCAGTGTCCACCACATCTACCCTGTATTTGCTGCCCACCTGGTACCACTTACTTGCTCTTCAGGTTTCCAAATTAACTGTTGCTTGTATATAGGCCTTGGTATTCCCCATGATTTTAGGCATCCACTGGTAATTTTGGAATGTCTGTCCCATGAATTGAAGGGAGGGTAACAGGAAATACATTTCTTTCTATTGTTTCTCACTGTAGTGACTGAATGTGTAATCGATTCTTTCTATATTTCGTGATGAAGTTATTTAGTGATGAAGTTATGTTACTGTACTTTGGAATATTATTTACATGTTATTTAAATTCTGTTCTGTATGAACAACATTTCCTTAGCTATCTCCTAATCTATTTCTGTCCCCAATTGTCAAATATTAAGAGAGACTACAGACTGGATAAAAATAGAAATGCCCAAATGGTGATGGTTAAAAAAAAAATCTGGGATTAGGAGAAGGGATATAAATTCTGATTTATATCCATATTTATTCAAAGACCAAATATCTAAGTATGGTATTTTTTTGCGTTTGGTGATTTCATGTACTGGGATGCACCATGCATTATTATTTAACAAAATATTTATAGTTCAATTGACAAACACTGAAAAAATACAGTGGTCATGGTTGAGGGCATAAACATTGGATGTCAATGATGTGGATTCAAATTCTTATTTTTTCACTTACTATGTGATATTGGGAAATGTACTGAAAATACAGCAGAGTTCCATTTTTGTTAATAATAAAATGATAGTAGCAAGACCTATACTTCACTGCATTTGTAAGAATTAATGATGAGTCAAACCAAGCCCCAGCCTAAGGCCCGGGAGCCCAGTCGAAGAGAGGAAAGAGGAACTATATGAGCAAGGGGGAGTCAAGATCATGGTGGGGAAATCTTTAGAGACAACTGAACCAAGCTCATAGGAACTCACCAACTTTAAACCAACAGCAGTGGAACCTGCCTGGGCCTGGACTAGACCCTCTGCATATGGGAGATGGTTGTGTAGCTGGGTCTGTTTGAGGGGCCCCTGGCAGTGTGATCAGGATCTATCCCTGGTGCATGAGCTGGCTTTGTGGAACCCATTACCTATGGTGGACAACCCATTACCTATTGCTCATCCTTGATGCAGGGGGAGGGACTTGGTTCTGCCTCAACTGAATATACCAGGCTTTGCTGTCCCTCCATGGGAGGACTTTCCCTTTTGGAGGAGCAGATGAGGGGTAGGCAGGAGGGGAAGATGGGGGGGGGTATAGTGAAAGGGGGATCTGTGGTTAGTATGTGAAATGAATAAAAATTTTTTTTAAATAAAAAAAAGAATTAGTTATGAGTATATGAAAAGCTTTCGGCAGTCCATCATTTCCCAGGCGCTCACTAGATGACATGCTCACTCCTAAGTCAGAGATGAATCCTGTACACCTTTGCATCCTAGCTTGTTTGCAGTGATTTGATAGGTACTCAGAAAATATTTTTGGATGTATGATGGATGGATGAATGAGGAAAGAATGTATGAACAGATTATAGGGACTACAAAGAACAACATTCCACTTCAGCCAAGTAAGTTGACCCCTGGTGGGCCGACTCGACCGCCCTTGCCTTTGTTTTTACTATGTGTCCTTCACCAAGATTAATGACGCCTCTCCTTTCCTTGAACCCGCTTTACTTTTGATTAATTTATCCACTTGGCCCCATCCCCACCTCTGTCATGATTACTTTCCAGACAACAGCAAGGCAGCTTCTTTGTTTTATTGGAGTTTAAAAAAAAAATAGCATTTTTATTAATTCTTTGAGAATTTCATACAATGTATTTTGACCACATTCACCCTTACTCTTTCTCGTAACTCCTGCTAGATCCACCCCTGTTTTCCCTCCACTCCCACTTGGTTTCCTTTCACTTTAATATCACACAGAATCCAATTTGGACAACTTCTTTGTAACGTCCATGTATGGCCATGACTCATGGTCATCTCTGCAACACTTGGCATTCTACTTAGCGTATGAGAACTGTTCAATGTCTGTTAAAGAATATTGTCCTTTGTCCATTTCCTTGCTCACTGTTCAGTGTGGTAAGAAGTCTTGATGAGTCTTGAGAGCACCTATCCTCCATGTTTTTGCTACTACAATGCACCGTGATGAGCAAATAATTATGTACATTGTATATTTGGGCTTGAAGGATTTAGCAATGGTTAAACCCTATCTCTACAGAAGAACACAAGTAGTACTGAAGTTATTAATATGTTAAAGTCTTATGAAACTAGTTGACTCAAGAATGGGGAATACACATTAGATCGCTTGTCTCATGATTTTCTTTAAGAACGACGGCTTTTCACTGATATTTAAAGTGGCTTATCTAGTTAAGGATGTACAGTGTCTCTTTGCAGAGAATCCTCTGCAACTGTTGTTCGGGCAACTGTTGTTTATTGTGCATGCTGATGTGTGTGCAGAGCGAGGAGAATGAGGATGTTATTGAAGCAGGCTTCTCAGTCTTGGACCATCTTTAACATTGGTAGTCTATGTCCTATCTTGGTTGCACTAGAAGATACTATCAGGATAAATCACTACTTTAAGCCTCCATTGCACTCACTGAAATCAAGGTGTCACAAAATAGTTGTCCGCAGTGATTGTGATGCATGTCACACAGTCAAAATTGTTATAGAATGTTATTTGTAATCCCCAGGACCACAATGCTGTTCTATAAAATGGCAAAAGTTAGGCATGCCCACCGAACAGGTGAATAATCTATAGCTGTTTGGTAGAATGATCACACATGATATAAGGTATTGTGCACTTTTCTGCCATTGTGAGATGGTATGTTCTGGTTATTCCTCCATCAGAAATGTTTGCTGTATTCAGCCTGGAAAACGCTGTAACGAACTCCCCCGATTAAATAAAAATGTCAACTGAGGATATGATGCAGACTTTGTTTATGTCAGCCACAGAAGAAAGAGAAATAAAAACTGCAGGGACTGTGGGAAAGCAGAAGGCTGAAGGTGGAGGGCTCCCCTCCTGAGCAGCTGTCCTTGCTCGAATGCATGGGAATTTCACAGAAGCCCACTCTCCCTCCCAAAGCAAAGCAATGTTTAATAACTACCACGGTGTCTAAGAAAACACAAGAAGGAAACCATCAAAAGTGAACTTGAAATGAAAGAGGCCCGTCCTCGCGGCAGACTTCTCCCAGGCCAAGTGGCAGGGAGCCACGGGTAAGTAATTATTTAAGCACAGCCAGTCTCAGCTCCCTTGCAGTTTCAAGTGGTCGCTATCAAATCACCCAGCAAATCAGGAGAGCAAGGGCGGCTGAAGCAAAACATTCCAGCACCTGAGGATAAATAGTCCCCACCTCACACTCAGAGCTCCTCAGGGCTCGCCAATACTCCTCCTTCACATATTTCTTTGGGGACACGACACATGCTCAGGTTCACGGGAGAGACTTGAGGTGTGTTCCGAAGTCTCTTGAAGGAACAGAGCAAGAGGATCCAGAGGAGGACAGGAAAGTCAGAAGATCTCTACCATGTGTTTATAAAAAAAAAATATGCTATGGAAAGAAAACGTCATGGTGAGAGAGGGGCTGGGGGAGGTGGCTCAGGAGAGCTGTTGCCATGCAAACGTGAGGATCCCAGTTCAAATCTCTAGCACTGATGTAAAACAAAACAAAACAGAACAAACACACAAACAAAACCCCTGGGCTTAGCTGTACAGTCCTGAGACCCCATTGCTGTAGTGGGCAGAGGTGGAAGGATCACAGAGGGGTGGGTTATTAGTCTGGTTCCAGCTTCCATAAAAGACCCCCATTTGAAGGGAACAAGGCAGTGTACCTTAGAGCAGGACGTTCAGTGCCTTCCTCTAGCATCCATGTGTGTACCTGTGCACATGGACATGTGTGAACACACAAAGACAGAATTTAGATTTTTCTTTCTTTCTTCCTTCCTTCCTTCCTTCCTTTCTTTCTTTCTTTCTTTCTTTCTTTCTTTCTTTCTTTCTTTCTTTCTTTCTTTCTTTCTTTCTTTCTTTCTTCCTTCCTTCCTTCCTTCCTTCCTTCCTTCCTTCCTTCCTTCCTTGCTTTCTTTCATTCTTTTGTTTGTTTGTTTCTGGAAGTGGCTCTCCACATATACGTCTCACTTACTTATTTGAGATTTCTATTTCCTGACTTTGCTGTAATCCCTATAAGGTTACAGGAACAGTGTGGACTTTAGATTCAGGAGAATTGAGTCCACATCCAAATTTAAACGCTTAACTATTATGTAACTTCTAACTGGTTACCTAACATTTTGAACTTGTGGTTTCTCCTTTATAAATTGGCAAAGGAAAATCTGCCTTAAATGGTCCAGAGCTAGAGATGATTAGTGACTTTTGTAAACTGTGGGAAGACTGGAAGTCCTTAGTGAAAATTAGTTTTTGTTTTTCTTCTGATTTCACTTCCGCTCTGTTCATCATCCTGTTATATCTTGTATTGACAGAAGATTTTATAGAAACAGACTTTTCAATTTTGTTTTTCAAGTAAGTAAACAGAGGAAGAAGAATTACAATTAAAATATTAAAGTGCTGGTCATTCCAGTGGCACCTGGCATGAAAATTATGAACATTTAAGGTCTGGGGCCACCCTATCCAACTCAAGAGACAGTGAACACAAAACACCCACAGTCTACCCAGTGCTGTGGATTGTAATGGTCCATGATGACCAGAAGTGAGCACAGGTAAGAATATCTTAATTTACTGAAGTGTGTGTGTGTGTGTGAGCATATGCTAGTGTTCCTGAAATGTTTATTAGCAGTATGATAGATTGACATCTGGTTGAAGAGCATAAAGAAATACAGCTTTTCCTACTCAGTGGGTTTTGAAAATGATTTATTATGTGTATGTGTGAATGCTTGCATGTCTGTACGTCACATACTCTTGGTGCCCATGGAGACCGGAAGAGGACATCAGACTCGCAGAACTTAATTACAGGTGTTTGTGAGCTTCCATGTGGGTTCTGGGAATGGGGACTGAGGTCTGCAAGGGAAACAAGGGTTTTTACTGTTGATCCATCTCTTCAGGCTCAGCCATAAATAGGGCTGGAGAGATATCTCAGTGGTCAAGATCAGTGTCTACTCTTCCAGAGGACCTACATTGAGTTCCCAGGCCCCACATGGCAGTTCACAATCATCTGTAATTCAAATCCAAAGGGATTTGACACCCTCTTCTGACCTCCTCTGGCACCAGGCACGCACATAGTAACAGACATATATGTTGGCAGTATAGGCAAAACAGCAGTACACATGAAAAAAATTTAAAAAAGAAAGAGCCATAGATGCTATAATATTTGAAATTTTTCAAGTTCCCCCAAACCACTGTCTCCTTTGTTCTGTTTTTTTTCTTCATCCATCCCACTTAAATGGAATTTATATTGCTTTCTTCTGAGAATGTGATGGAAGTAGTGGCTTATTCTATGCACTTCTATGTGCTATGTTGCTGGAATAAAAAGGTTCTGGGACCCTATGTGTTTATACATTAGTACTGTATACAAGTAAGTGAGTTTTGTTGTTGTTTAAGTGATCCCCATCTGTTTGAGTAGAGAATACTAACATACCAAACAGCACCATAGAAGTAAGGTAATTAGAAGCATATAATCAATTACTCAATTTAGAAGAAGAACAAATGCTAAGAGACATTCCATGGGTGTGCATTTATGAAGCCTAAATTTAAAAATAAGGAAAGCAAGAGAACCAAATTGAAAGATGGAAAAGATTTGGACTTAGGGAGGAACGCAGGGCTTTAGGGAACAGTGAGGAGACAGATGTGAGAGTATAGTAATGTAAAATAACATCTTCATAAGCTAGGAAAACTCTGTGTGTGTGTGTGTGTGTGTGTGTGTGTGTGTGTGTGTGTGTGTGTGTGTGTGTGTGTGTTTTATTGTGTATACAGTGTTCTGTCTGCATGCCAGAAGAGGGCACCAGATCTCATTGTGGATGGTTGTGAGCCACCATGTGGTTGCTGGGAATTGAGCTCAGGACCCCTGGAAGAAGAAGCAGTGCTCTTAACCTCTGAGCCATCTCTCCAGCCCCCTGTGTGGGTTTGATATGGCTGGAAGGGATGACCTTGGAGATTGCCGAACAAAACTAACCATAGAGTGCAGGTGGCAATGACGTGATGATGAGGTGGGAGATGTCGCAGTCATGAAGTTCAAAGACCTTGACTGTGCTTAGGAGAGAATGTGGTGGCCCATATACCATGAGGGCAGATGCAGGACTGGGAAGGAAGAGGCAGAGACACAGAAACGGGACTATCAGGATCTGTCCCTGACCTGATGTGAGGAAGTGCACTGACCTGTAGAGGAGCAGACCCTGGAAAACAGGTAGTGAAGTTAACCTTGGAACTTGCATCCAACACGAACAGAAAGTATCTATTGGCAGTGGAATATAGAATTAGACAATGTAAGAAGAGGAAGAGAGGGAGGGAGGGAGGGAAGGAGAAAGGTCCAGTTGGTTCTAGATGGATAAAGTGTAGCTTATGTACACACACACACACACACACACACACACACACACACACACACACACACACGTATCTGAGTTTTTACATATGCCTATGGATTAAATCATCCCACAACAAGTTCCTGATGAAAGTTACTGGGAATATGAACACATGCAGTGCCAAGTTCCTACCTTCTAGAACTTGCACACTTTAAGAAGAAAGATTTAATAGGTAAATATATAGAACAGTCTAGAATAAGGACTGGGGAGATGGCTCAGATGGTACATTCCTTACAAGTACAAGGACCTGAGCTCAAACCCTGGTACACACATTAAAAAGTTGGGCATGGTGGCCCAGGCTTGCAATCCCAGCACTGGGAGGAGATAGGTAGATACCTGGGGCTCTTAGGCCATGCAGCCACACCTAACCTACTCATTGAAGTTCTAGGCTATTAAGAGATCCTGTCTCAAAACCAGAACACTTGAAAAAAAGATGCCTGGCATGCAAGAAATGACATCTGAGGTCATATTCAGACTTTCACATGCACGCAGACACACACACACACACACACACACACACACACACACACACACACACACACAGCATGCACATGTGCACATTTTTTTTTTTTTTTTTTTTTTGGTTTTTTCGAGACAGGGTTTCTCTGTGTAGCTTTGCGCCTTTTCCTGGAACTCACTTGGTAGCCCAGGCTGGCCTCGAACTCACAGAGATCCGCCTGGCTCTGCCTCCCGAGTGCTGGGATTAAAGGCGTGCGCCACCACCTCCCGGCAAAAGATTTATTTATTCGTGTATTTTATGTATATGCATGTCCTGTCTTCATGCACACCATACGAAGGAATCTGATCCCATTACTGATGGTTATGAACCACAATGCGGTTGCTGGGAATTGAACTCAGGACCTTCGGAAGAGCAGTCAAGTGCTTTTAACCACTGAGCCATCTCTCCAGCCCCACATGTGCACATTTTTAAAAACTAGGATAAGTCATTTGCAGTTGGTTGACAGAGAACCCAATTGTATCGCAGTGACTTTTCAGCAGAGGTAAACATTTTAACAGATGTATGAATGACCCAAAGAAGAGCACCATATATGACTATCTGGGAAAAGTATTCAGGATGAGGGAACAGCAAATGCCAAGGGCCAGCAAAAGAGGCCAGAGAGCATGGGGTGAGGTAAACTAGGGAAAAGATGTAAAAAAAAGTAAAGTAGGAGGGGAGGTGGCAAGTCCAAGGTCAGGGGTAGACTTGGCCATGGAGGATGTTCTTGTAAATATGACAGAAAGATTCTAGAGGGTTAGTTGTGAGTCAAATAGTAGTTAAGACATAATTTACATTTCTACTTATCACTATAGTTGCAGTGTTTGGCATAAACTATACCGAGAGGAGAAGGGTTGAACAAGGAAGCCTGCTAAGGGCAGTGTGTAAGAACACAGGTGTAAGATGATGGTGGCATGGCTGGTGGCAGAGAGGGTGGTGACGAGTGACCAGAGTGTCAATGTGTCTGCAGGAAGGGCTGATACAAGTGTCTGATGGAAGGAATTTAAGGAATGACAGGAGAGAGAAGCCAGAGGCTACTCCCATGAACTGAGATGAAAAAGAAAAAGACACGTTTTGTGGGAAAAATCAAAGAGCTCAATTTTGGACTTGTTAAGTGATTTGGGGCATGATGCGTAACCTTTCTGGGTGTGTTTCCTCATCTGGGAGACAAAGATACTCACAGACTCTAACTTTAAGTTTATTACATATTTAGGGACAATGCAGTACAGCTCTTCGCAGAGCGCCATACTGAGTGTTAGGGGTCCATTAAGAATTGGAAACCAGAAAATTGAGTCAAAATTCCAGTCTTACACTATTTCTGATTTTTAAAAAAGAGACTAAAGAACTCTTTCTATATTTTCTTTGATGATCCCTCTTCTGGGTTGAAAGTCTGGTATTTAGTGGCTTACCATAATATTTGTAAACATCAAATCATGGTATGTATGCTAAAAATGATTTTGAAAAGTGATTGTGATTGAATAAGTAAATTACAGTTAGAAATGACAATTATTAGAAAGTTTAACTGAAGTTAGGAGAACTGAAGAAGGGATGGGTTGTATTTTAAAGAGAAGAAAAATGTAAAGAATCAAGGGAAACATTTTCTATGAGAAATAATAAAAGGCATTGGAATTAGGGGGAAAGTTGGTAGTTGTGTTTTTCTGGACTTTTCACTGTAACAAAATGACACAGGGCCAACTCAGCCAAGTAGAGTAAGGCAGTTAACGAGGTGGACTGTAAACTGACCAGGAGAGCAGGTGGGGCTGACTTTGTCCATCTTTAAGACGCTATCTGAGGTGTCCACAACAGTGTCAAGTGTTTTGTTCCAACCAACCTTGTGAGAAGGGAGACTACCAGATGAGGAATTAATGACTGGATGCAAGAGCAGAGGTCACCATGTCCATTTGGAGTGTGACTGCCACAGTGGACTTAACTGTCATTAGTTGGGCATCTTTCTCTGTAGAAGCTGAGATACACAGACTTTGTTTGACATTCATATCATTCTAGTGTGTGATGCTAGAGTTCAAATCCGGGCAAATCCGGGGCCTTGACCACATCAGGTGGCAGATCCAGCACTGAGGAGCTCCATCCCTGTTCCCAGAATGCATTTTAAAGATGGAATAGAGGTTACAAGGGACTGAGAAGGACCCAAAAGAAGGAGAGTGTGAAATCAGAGAAGTGGGATATGATTAACCCACACTAGTCTACAGACATAGAGACACTGTTCTATGTTTGATTTTAATGTCTGTCAAACACTTAAAGTGTTGCTACTTGATCATTTAATACACCAAAGTAGACAATACAGTCTGCTTACTTTTGTAAATTAATGGCCTCTTCCACTTGGTTCTTTAGTTAATATTCAATGAATTGGTTACTCTTCCTCCGTCTCTCCCTCCATCCCTCCCTCCTTCCCTCCTCTCCTTTCTTCCTCTCCTCCTCCTCCTCCTCCTCCTCCTCCTCCTCCTCCTCCTCCTCCTCCTTCTTTTTCTTTTTCTTCTTCTGTCAGAGTCTCCTCAGAAGCTCAGAGTGGCCTTCAACTTGTGATACGTATGAGTCAGCTTCCTGAGTGTGAGATTGCAGGCACAGCAGAAGTAGTTATTCTTTTTCAATATCATTCAAATAATTTCCCCCTATGGCAGGTTCATATCATTGGATTGTGGAAACTTTGGTCTCCATGGATACCTGCAAGGACTTTTATAGCAGAGAGAAAATATTCTCTTACTAAGTGTTCTTGTAAGCATTTCTTAATGTAAGTTACTGTGGGATGTCATCTCTGAAAAAGATATTTTTACTGTTCCTACTGGTCAAATACACTCAACTTTTATTATCTACATTCAGCATCTACCTTACTTGTATTTAGGGCCCAGTACAGGCCTAGATTTGGTACAAGCGAACTTCAAACTTATTATTTCCTTTAAACAGACACCGACCTACATTTTAGCCTCCTCCAAATAAGAAGCCATGCTAACCGAGACACATTCATTCATTATTTACAACTTTCACTCAAAAGTTCGTTCATAATCTATTCATTGAAACTGTCTCTTGACTAGGGAGTTGAAGACATTAATATTTAAAGTTATTAGTGAAAGGTGCGTGTTGATGCTGTCTTTTTTTTTTCCTCTTTGTGTTCTTAGTTCTATTTTGTGTTTCTGCAATTACAGTTTCTTTTTCTTTTTTCTTTCTTTCTTTTTTTTTTTTTGCCGGAACCTCTTGCATGGGCTTATTCTTCTCTTCAGTCTGACGTACTGCTTCCCAGTTTGGTACATCTTTGTGTGTGTATGTGTGTGCTTGCGTTTATGTAAAAATAATAACCAAAACAAAAGAGAGGTGGCGAATTTGAAGGAGGGTTGGGGGTATGGAAGTAGTTGCAGGGGGAGTAAGATGGGTGGAAACAATATAAATATAGTGCTCAAGAACATATTTCTCAAAAAGTTAAATTAAAAATCTTATTTATGTAGTATTTGCTTAATCTTATTAATAATTTAATATTCTTCATGATATATGACATAATTTATATGCAAGCTTTTATGTATATATGTATATGCACACACATGTATATATGTAAGTGTATATATTTGACATTGTTGGTATCATATTATCTATATCATTTAAATTTTAGTGTTTTAAAAGTAACTATTTTGTGGCTTTTATGCCATTGGGAATTTCTCTACACAGTGGGTGTTCTTACAAACCACTGGTATTTCTGTAATTCTTGTTAAACACTCTAGCTATCTTTATGTGCATCACTTGGGCTATGAAACTGTATCCTTTGGTGAATTACTCTACCACCTAAGAACTTCTGTACACACACACACACACACACACACACACACACACACACACACACACGGAGATCTGAATAAAAATATTCACAACAACAAGCACTTGTATTAGCATGCAGCGGTAAGGAATGTAAATGTGAGTAAATTTGGCATGGTTCTATAATAGCAATGGGGGTGAGTACATTCAGTTGGAAATATCAGGAATAGAACTGTGAGCAAGGAGAGTTGCGGATGGTATTTGCAATCTTATACCATTTAACACTTTTAAATGTGCTGAGATAATTGATACGATTTGGGATGTCTGAACATGTGATGAGATAAAGCCACTATAATAAAACCATAGCTACAAGGAGGAGGCAGAGTGGATAATGCCATCGAGAAGTGGCTTATGAGGACCTTCCACAGGAATGGGGATGTCTTATTACTTGCTAGTGATTGAGACTTATGTATCTTGAACGTCTGAACTGTTTAGCGAAATAACCTTACTGTGAGTTAATTGATAACCTATTTAAAGATTATTTTTGGAGACAAGGCTTTGGGGAAGCAAAGATAATTTCAAATGCTACCCAAACTGTGTTTAATAAACAATGAGTAGGTTATGAGAATGGCAACCCAAGTCACCGGAGACGCCACAATTTAGTGCCCCGTGGTGCCATTGCATGGACCATTAACTATAGCAACATCTCTTTCATGTTGCAAAGAAATTAGTACATACCACAGTTTTCAAAGTGAACAAAGATTACTCACTCTTAAAAAGTTATTAAAAGCACTTGGCTTTTGACCCTCACAACTCAATTTGTACAGGGTATGGGTCAGTTTTTCTCTTAAGTAATAAAAACAGTCAAATGCCATTCTAAGCTCCATTGAAAATAACAGAACAAAATCCAGATATTGCCTAAGTTACTGTGGCTTTTAAAAATGTACTTTTATTTTAAGATCAGAGGAGAACTAAAATAATGAACTTTTATTAATTCACAAAAATATTTAATGTTCAAATAGGGAAGAAATAGGACAGCGAGAAATAAAACATTTACATTCAAGGACAAGTTACACACAGTGAGCTCATGAAACACAGTATAGCACTTTCCCATTCAGCACAAAATGGGAAAACAAATGCCCGTTGCAGAAGACACATGAGAGTGGGGGACTGTGCGGGTGGGCAGTGGTGGGGATTACTGAGTGGGGAAGGCCATGGAGGGTCACTCTGAACACACTGTATGCGGCGGCATGGGAGTCATGCTCAGGGTCACTGAAATGAAAACATTTTCTGTGAACTGGCATCACAAGAATGGGAGTTCGGAATGTGTGTAGTGGTCTGTGTGAAGATGGGTGCCCGGTTTGATCTACTTGTCCGTTTCTAAGAGAGCAGACAGCTGGCTACCCTCATCTCCCGAGACTACATTTTCTTTTCTCCTTTCCTTCCTTCCTTCCTTCCTTCCTTCCTTCCTTCCTTCCTTCCTTCCTTCCTCCCTCCCTCCCTCCCTCCCTCCCTCCCTCCCTTCCTCCCTCCTTTCTTTCCTCCCTTCCTTTTAAATTAAATGCTTATTTTTCCCCATTTCCCAGCTTATGAGCATGTACTGGCTAATCCTTGAGGTACGTCCAGGGTGGCTGGTCGGGGACTTTCGTTATTGTCTTAAACAGTGCAAAGGGCATTTACTGTAGGTTTTCAGGCACTGCTCTGGCATGACTTTTCTGGAGTTTACCTCCTATCTTTATGTTCAGTTGTGCAATGATTATGCTGTGCTAAAAAGCTCTACGAAGAAACAGTCTTGAGTTCTAAGTCATGAATTTATAAAAATAACCACTGAAGAGCTGAGGGAAACCTGTCTTTTCTTTTTTTTTTTTTTTAAATTCCATTTCATTCCTTAAGGAAAAAAAGAGGAAGGAAAGAAAATGTCATCGACAAACTGTCGGAATTAGTTATCAAATATACATTTCAACCAATCTCCAAAATTCCCAGTATTAATTCCCATGGTATTTCTTATGACAGTTATGTATCTGTGGTTTGTACATCGAAGACATTAGTAAATCACATACTCTGGAATGGTCTGATTATCTAGCCACGGTCTCCTACCTGGTGTTCATGGCTGTGGGTGTGTTTTGTATGGTGTTCAGCTGAATATGATCAGCAGTTCTAGCATGAGGGGAAGGGACCCAGCTTCTCCCTCGGTGACACACTACTCAGAAGAGTTTGGGCCCTGACAAAAGCTCTCTGTAGGGGCTGGAGAGATGGCTTAGTAGCCAAGAGTACTTGCTGTGGAAACGCCAAGACACATGAGGGAACACGTGTAGCTCAGTAACCTTGTAAAAAGCTGAGAGTGGTCATAGGACCTGTAACTCAGAGCTGGGCTTTGTGGGCTACCAACCTAGCACCAGGTTCAGTGAAACACTCCCTTTAAAAGGAATAAGAGAGTGATAGAGCAGGGCCCCCACCATTCCCCTGCACTTCCACACACACAAGTGCATATGTCACACATACACAAACTCACAAGTACACCTTTATTGAAAAAGCCCTTGCACAGCACTAATACAATGAGCGTATCTTAGAATGTTCAAATAGTTCCATGTGAAATCGAAGCCTAGGAAGTCTTCTAATCAGTCTGGAGAACTCTCATTGCTTACTGCCCTCCACCCCCATTATCTCACTTGTCCAACCCAAGGGCCATGGGAGTCAATGTGCGCGTGTGAAGTTCACTTGGCTGAAAGTCGCCACGTGAAGTTGTAGTTTCTTGTAAGAGGATAAAAGAAAGATGTTTCCTGCAGCCCGAAATGGCATGTCCAAACTTGTTTTCCTCAGTGAAAAATCGTGGTCCAAAGACAGTTTTATCAGAGTAGAAAACAATATGCTTGATGCTGTTCTCTGGGACCTGAGATGGGTTTCATTTAAAAGACTTTTATTTTAAAACATCATATGGGTGAATTTGAAATGTTCTTACTCATCTAGTAGAGGTTTTTTTTTTTTTTGCCAGATGTTTGTGTTGGTGAGAAACCAACAACACTGTCTAGACCTCTAGGATATAGTAATCAAGCATGAATGGGAAACATTCAAAGGTCGCACTTCAATCCAGACCTACAACATCCTGCTATTCAAGACCAGATTAAAGATGATGGGTCGCGATAAACTGAGCCATACTGACTGCTGACTCGGTAATTTGAGAGTTGTCTGCAAAACACTAAATATGTCACCAAAAATTTACAAGATAAAACAAAGTCTAGACTCCAGAAAATGTGCTATTTCCCCGACTACAGGTTGTCAACGGCCAGCTGCTGTGTCGTGACTTTTCCACCAGCATCCTGTAAATCAAGACCCTTCAGTCTTTATGAAGAGAAATTCCTTGATGTCATTCGACTCCAGAGGGGTGTTTGCACGTGTGCACGGGTGACTGCTTAGATGTGCCACATTGATAAGAAGTTGCCTGAGGTCAAAAGGACCGACATGGAACCAGGAGGTTCAGGGGTCATCACTTAACACTTATCAAACAGTCATATTCAATGGTTTCACTGTATCTTTGTGATTTTTATTGTTTAGAAGTTTCTAATTCCCCTTCGTGTGTGTGTGTGTGTGTGTGTATGTGTGTGTGTGTGTGTGTGTGTGCGCACGTACACACGAACTCAGGTGTAGAGGCTGGAGGTTAACCTTGGTATCATTTCTCAGAAACCATCCACAGTTTTTGGCTGACAGGATCTCTCACTGGGACCTAGGTTAGGCTAGACTGTCCAGAAAGCTCTATGGATTGGTCTGTCTCCCCAGTGCTGGGATTATAAGGATTCACACCCACATCTAGCATTTTGTTTTAATATAGGTGCTAGGGATTGCACTAAAGTCCTTATGCTTTGCTGGCAAGTGCTTTATCGATCTAGTTACCTCCCCAGCCTCTGATAACTGATACTTATTATTTCTCTTGATGGAAATGGTTGATTAAGATTCCTGCTGCAGAGGATAAGCATGGACAACTCTCTGTCCCTATGCTGAGCTCAGCACTAAGATTATTTTTACTGTAAAATTATGGGGAGCCATAGTAGGTTGGAAGAATCATCAAAAGGAATGCCTTTGTTTTCTGGCTCTCACTGACACGACACACATGTGCAAACACATCTGCTTTACAGTGAATGTAAGGTTTGGGTCAATGACTGCCGCAAAAAAGGCAAGCCTTACTGTTTTCCATGTCATACAAGAGTAAAATCACAGGGGGACCAGATGTCTATAGAGATATACATACCTACACATCTTCAAGCATGTTATATATGTGTGTGTTTATACACATGTTTATTATTATATATTCAGTGGAAAGAGGAAACTGATCAGTCAGTTGAATAACTAATAGGAGAATTTCCTGAAATGTTGAATGAATATATAAATGCTGCTATGAAACACAGGGTAGTTTATGATGCCTGTATTTATCTTACTGCCTCACTTCTGAGTTCTTTTTCTTACACACACACACACACACACACACACACACACACACACACACACACACACACCACTACTGCCACATTCTCATAGAGGCTTTTCTACAATGATTATGTGGGTTTTGTTTTCAGGGAAAATAGTAGAAAAGCGCTCACTATGATGTTAAAGGTTTATGTGTAAAGACAGTTTTCACTTATAAATACAGTTCATGAGCCTATAGGAGGAGCATAACCCTGACAAAATCAAGTAAGGGTGAAATAGCATGGATGTCCTTTTGTTTTTTAATACAACTGGACTAATGGTAATTTTCTGATGCAGAAAGGAGAGAGAGAGAGAGACAGAGAGGGAGAATCATAAGGAGAGAAAAGCAGGAAAAAGAGAGGAAAGAAAGAAAGAAGGAAGTGAGCAGGAGGGGGCTAAGGGGAAGGGAGACAGAAGAGTAGATAGGGCCAGGCTCAGCACGTACCTTCCTCTAGCTGTCAAATCATGCCTCTGAGCTTATTTCCTATATACATTGTTTTCTGCTGTCAAATAGAAGCGTAAACACTGGAGTCCAGAGATGACCTTTAATTTATCTCTGTGTCATTTCTGCTGTCTGCCATAGTGTCTATGACCAGGTGTACAATCAGTAATATGAAATTGATGAAGGTAGTGCCCACCTTTTGTACCTTTTGCTTCAGTGGGTGTCCTGCCTGCCTTCTCCATTATACAGTTTCTGGTCAATGTCTTCTTGACTGTACAGTCTGACCAACCTCCTCTTGAGTGTACAGTGTATAATCATTGTCCTCTTGAATATATAGTGTATGATCAATGTTCTCTTGACTGTATACTGTATTATTAATATTCAGTACCTTGTTTTTATACTGGTTACTTGAAGAGGAAACGTTCAGCCTTAAAATCTGCAATTTTTGTTTAAGCTTATTCTTTGACAGCTTCATATGTGTGTATAATACATTTTGACTTGTCTCATTCCACTCTCCTTATCACCCTCCCACCCTGCCAATTCCTCCACCTCCCTACAGATTTCTTTCCCATGTTCATGCCTTTTTGTTTTGATTGGAACCTACTGTTTTTAAAAAGGGCCATTTGTGCATGAATCCATCTGAGCCTGGTGGGCTCACCAGTAGGTGAAGACAATGATCTCTCCACCCAGACATCTATTAGCAGCCAATAGCTCACTAGGCTGGGTGTTATTTTTCTTCATTTGCATCTTTTACCCTCTCCACCAAGTAGTATTAAGAAATAATAATAAGGTTGCTTGGAATACATTAGTAAAATCACCTCTAATATAACATAAGGTATAATACTTGAATGTCTTTTCAGCATCCTGTTATGCCTCAATTAATCAGGAAAATTGGTGACAGTAATATCAGTACAAATCCCTATATCCTTTAGTAATTTTCCCATTGATAAAATGGATACCTGCATTGAGTAGATGATAACTAATATTCAGACTATTAAAATCAATCAGTATAGTAAAGTTAAGGCAAGAACTTCAAATAGCTAGTCATATCACACCAGCGATCATTAACAAAGAGAAAAGAATGGTTGTATGTTCATTTCTTCATGTGCAGCTCAATTTCTCCACACTTGCACAGTTCAGGACCCTCAGCCTAGGGAATGACGCTACTCACAGTGGGATGGGATTTCCACATAGATTAACTTAAGACAACCCCACAGACCAAGCCAATGTAGATAACCCCTTTTGAGACTCTTCCTAAGTGACTTTAGATTTTGTCAAGTTGACAACTACAGAAGCAAGAAGCAAACACCACAACTAGAAAGCATTAAAATAATAACAATACCACATTTTAAATACAACATTTAGCCTGCCTTATTTTTCCTTTCTCTTGAAAATTTAAATCAAAAATGTATTTTTAAGGTTATTATCAGACAAAAAAATGAGTCTTGACTTCCACTTTGGATCTTTGAGAATTTTTGTGGGATCCCAAATCACTTAGGACAACCCATTTCAGTCCTATAGCGCATGTGCGCTGAAGTCTGAGCATAATTGTGTATGTAAACTGAAATATTAAAAGCACAACTTCTAGTTTTAGCTCATTCTGATTTCTAAATCAGCCAAGAGCATCCTGTTTCTAGATTGTGACATATTTTACATTTTTGTCTCTTAACTTTGAAAATGAGGTCAACAACTTATTTTTTAAAAATGATTAAAAATATGATCTAGCATTTTGGAAGTAAATCTTTTTTTTTTCTCTTTTAAACAGGAGAAATGCCATTTACCAGGAAAGATATACCACCAGGCCTGATCTGCATCTGAAGGAGGGGATTTCTCTTGGTTCTGTGGATGAACCAGATAGTCTTTCTTATTTATTCATGCCTACAGACTATGCTCTGTTCAGGAAGGGGTCTGGAAGGAACCAGTAAGGCAGCTTAAACTGGGGTTCTTCAATCTTTATAATTATGCTGGGCTGTGAAGAGGGAAGGAAGTAGTGAGTGAATGTGTAAGGAGTGGACGACGTCCTGAGTGAATGTGTATTGTTGATCACAAGCACAGCTATACCAAGGACTCCAGTGCCTTAAACCTATGAGCCTTATCCATGGGTAAGGCTCAGAGGATGGCAAAGCCTTCCTCTGGCCCAAGTGCAGATGTTGAGTGTGTATGTAGGACCTATCTATCAACCACAGCTTCTACTCTGGGATAACTTTAGCCTGAGATTGCTCCACTACAGAGACCCCCCTACTGAGATATCTTCTCTACATTCATCTGCATATCATAGCCCCCCCTCCATATTCATCTGCATACCACAGCCCCGCCTCCATATTCATCTGCATACCACAGCCCCACCTCCATATTCATCTGCATACCACAGCCCCACCTCCATATTCATCTGCATACCACAGCCCCACCTCCACATTTATCTGTGTACCACAGCCCCGCCTCCACATTCAGCTGTATCTAATAAACCCACCTCCCCCATTCAGATGTATAAAATAGACATGCTATGTTTCCAGGTTGCTGTGGCAATTGGCATCCTCCATCGGAGCAAGCACAGCTCACCCTGTCCCAGATTTTCTCTGTGTGCCCATGTGTCTGTCTTTTCTTCATGTCCTTGTCATCCCGGTCTGGTTCCCAGGACCCAGTGTTGCGGAGTGTGGCACCAGACCTACATACTTCGAGGTTTTTCTCCTAAGTCAGCAGTTTGCAAGGTGCAGCTCATACTATGAGGGCAGCAGGTTAGTGCATGTTTTTCGAAGCTGCATACACACCTTGCTGATACAGTCCCTTACAAGTGTGCCTTCTCCCACATCCCTGATGATGGAAGTTTTAAGATCCTATCAGTGATGAGCTTCATACCTCCCTTAGAGCTTGGAGCTAGTCTGCAATTCTTCCTTAGTGAAATGAGGTTTACTAGGCCCAGGCTGTACTCCTTTGGTCCACAGTCAGATAAATGTCATACCTGTGAGAGACAGGCAAGGTTTCTGTCTGTCTTTTGTTTGCCATTCAGTGTCCGGTGTAGTGTTTGCTATACAACTAGATGGTCAATAAATCTTTGTAAATTGAATGAAAGATAATTGACAGGCTTGGAGGTTCCTAGACTGTGGTGATATTGTGTCCTCCAATATATTTTGCACCCTAATAAACTTATCTGGGGTCGGAGAACAGAACAGCCACTAGATAGACACAGAGGCCAAAAAATGGTGGCACACACACCTTTAGTCCTAGCATTCCCGAGGCAGAGATCCATCCGGACATCTGTGAGTTCAGAGCCACACTGGAAATAGCCAGGCATGGTGACACACACCTTTAATCCTAGGAAGTGATGGCAGGAAGCAGAAAGGTATATAAGGCATGAGGACCAGGAACTAGAGTCTTGTTAAGCTTTTAGGCTTTTAGCAGCAGTTCAGCTGAGATCCATTCGGATGAGGACTCAGAGGCTTTCAGTCTGAGGAAACAGGATCAGCTGAGGAGTTGGCAAGGTGAGGTTGGCTGTGGCTTGTTCCGTTTCTCTGATCATTCAGCGTTCACCCCAATACCTGGCTCTGGGTTTGTTTTTATTAATAAGACCTCTTATGATTCATGCTACACTCGACTCTATCTATGAAACTCATGAATATATTTTTAACATATTTCCCCAAATCCTTTTATTTGAAGGAGACTAAAAATAGTAGTATTTACTTCTCAGGATGATTTCAAACCCAAAATGAGAAATTTTCTCTAGATCTTTCAGTACAGACGTGGCGCTTAGCAGGCACCCATGCAATGCACACAAATGATGGCAGCACCTGCTGGCAGCCACCACCTTTGATTCACAGTCCCAGTAGGTCTGGTGTCTCGTCCTCAAGCTGAGAAGAGCAAGAGTAGTATCACCATCGTGAGCCTGATGATGATGGGATGGGAATAAGTCTGGCCTCTACTGTGATTATGTCTTCATCAATAACTCCAGGCAAGCACTTGAAAGTATTAGTGCTTATTGATGACCCACAGGGAAAGAAACTGAGGGACCAATCAGGACAGGTCTTCACTGGGACACAGGACTCCAGCACATACCATGTGGCTGGTGGAGCCTCCCTTTTGAGAATGACAGATTTAAAAGTGAATAAGTGATGAACCAGAAGTTGAATGACACTTACGTCTAACCTCAATCTCCACCTAAATCATTCCTCTGGAACGGGGAGCTTCCAGAGGAATGTTCCTTTAAACCCCTTTTTTTTTTTTTTTTTTTTGCTACATAGCACAGTTTCAGCTGCTTAATCAATACAAATGTTCTTCCTATCAAGGTGTTGACTTTCGACATCTAGTGATTCCAATCACAGAGACCTCAGGCGAGCTGGAACGCCACCCATGCATACCCCTTCCAATAAATGAAAGAGTCACAGCTGTTTTGCTCCAGAGAGGGACGGATGCAGGACAGCCCCTTTCCAACACTGGCCTTGACATTTAGCATCCTTTCCCACACCAGAGCGGAGCTTCACGCTTGAAAGCCCAGGCTCGCTGGTGCGGCTGCTCTTTTACATGTTCAGCTCCATCCACACACAGCACGTTCCAGCCTGCCTGGGAAGATGTCCAGAGATTGCCCGTTAAGTGTGACAAACCTACACTCGAGGCTGATTTCCTCACCAGTGTGAAGAAACAGTTATTCTGGTCACTTCCTTTGGGAGGTCACACAGATCTGTTTTTTTTTAAAAAAAAATCACTTCCTTTAGGTCTCTCGCTGCTGCTCTTCTGAGATACAGAAGTAAACCCACTTGCCACTGAAAGTTTGCTTGTTCGCTTGTTTGGTTTGGGGGACTGACCGAGCTACTTCTGCTCCGAAGCCCTAGGTCGATTACCGTGATAGTGCTGCATGAGGGTGAGGTTCCTCAAGAAATAGGACACAAAGAAAAGGGAGGTGGAGGTGATAACAACAACAACAACAACAACAACAACAAAAAAAAAACGAGACTGTGCTTTCTCAGTTTGCCAAAGGCTCCTCTGAGCGTGTCTAATAGTAGCTCACTTAACTGATATTACAATGCAGGTACAGTTCTCGCCCTTTTTGTGTTGGTAAGGAACACACTGCTTTGTCCAAAAGTTACCCAGTGAAAGAGTCACAGTCTTTTTTAAATTCCCCCCTTTTATTAAAAACAGATTATTTCCTCAAACACTATATCCGGATTACAGTTGCCCCTCCCTCTACTCCCCCCAGTTCCTCCCGACCTCCCCCCCTCTCCAGATCCACTCCCTTTCTGTCTCTCATTAGAAAAGAACAGGCTTCTAAGAGCTAACAACCAAACACGACAAAATGAAATGTAAGAAGATAAAAGGGAAACGGTCACAACGAAGTTGGACAAGACAAACCAACAGAGGAAGAGAGTCCTAAGAGAAGACACAAGACTCAGAGACCCACTCGTGCACACGCACGGGCATCTCATAGAAACCCTAAGCTGACAACTTTAATAGATACACAGAGGACCTGGTGCAGAACCCTGCAGGCCCCCTGCTTGCTGCTTCCGTCTCTGAGTTAGTAAGATCTTTCGAGAGCCACACTCCTAACTCAGGCAATCTGAGGCACAGCTGCAAACCCAGTCCCCATATTCTCATACATCAAAGCCCACCTTGACACTGACTCATTCCCTCGTTATCAAAATAGTAAACTCGGTGGCTGTCCGCTCACATCATGAGGCATCCCTAATGGCTGGTTGTCTCTCTTCAAAAGTCTAGGAGTAGGGCTGTCTTTGTTTACTGCATATTTTGAGACCTACCTCACTCCTGGTTAAAAGGCATTCCATGTGCCTTTACTTGCTTTTCACTGTGAACCGCAGGAGCACAGAGCAGCTCACAAGAGTCAATGTTTGTAGTTGCCCTTCAGTGGAATGGGGCCAGAATCCTTGAGAACAAGCACACTGTGGATCAGGCCAGACACTTATGGTGCTGGCTTATGACAGACCCGATCAACTGAAATACAGAAATCTCTTGCCCAAAAGACATATGATAGTAAACACACAATAAAATATCCCAAAAGTCCAATCCAATGCACACTTAAATGATTTGTTTTATGTCAGTTGAAGCTTATCTAGACTGAAATTTGCCTAAATTTTCTTGCTTCATAGTCAATTAACCTTTTTCCTTCCTTAGGTGCTGAGCTGTAGAGACAGCACCCTGCCTTGTGTCTCAATATTTGAGGCACTTAGATTTCCTCCTTAGATATCAAGATATCATGTCTTTCACAGAGACACTGGATTCCTTTTTCCCAATCTATGTGCGTTTATACTGTGTATTTATTTCACTTTATTAGATCTTTTTAAAACTAGCACAGATTTCCTTTTTAATCTATCAATTCTTCTTTCCAGGCTGAAGAAAGTTACCACACATTCCAAGTCTGGATTTGCCTTACTTTCAGTCATTTTAGCTTAATTCTACCTTGAATTTTAATCTGTTTTTGTTTTTCTTTAGAGTCGTCTCAACTGGCTTGTAGAATTTTGTCAAATATACATCACGCTATAGCCAGCTCTCTATGAGAACCTGGCATCACAATGATAAGGGTTCATGTTTATGGGTGCCCTTGGCTGGAGCTCAAGCCCTTGTTACCTCATTCCGCCAAGAGCTAGTACATGGCAAAGCTACTGGCAACATCTGGAACCACAGTCAGCACTAAACAGAGGATCTTGGTTTATAGTCTATGGTAGAGTCAAAGTTGGACAGGGGGGAAATGTCATGTATCGATTTTATTAAACTCTATTTAGCAGTTTCCACAGTCATGAATGTCGATGAACTGCCTTTCCTCTTATGAGGTTATTAGAGGTCCCCGGGACTCTGTGACCAACAAAAACTACGCTTTTCCATATCACACTGACTGTTGCACATATTACCACACATCTATACCCACCCCTTCTCAGCAGTTGGGTGGAGCTGAGCTCACTCTGATCGCACTTAATTGGCATTTTTCTGTCCACGGATGTTCCCATGACATCAGGGGCCAACTACTGGGCACCTCTGGGTATTAGAGTCATTCAGTAATCAAGCAGTAAAGTTATAGGCTCTACCCTGGTGATCTAGCAATGGCCCTTGCTTCTTAGTAATTTCTACTTATACTGGTTAGTGACAAATAGCCAAGTTAAAGAGAAGGACAGCAAGCACAGGTTAGTTCTTAACCTAGCTAAGTCACAATGGTTGGTATACTGGGGCCTTTAAAAATGCCTTTTACTTTATACCTAAGTGCCCATATTGTAAAATCATCATATAGTTAGTTCATCTTAAGCTACTGTATTATCATTGTGTGATCTGAACATTTCTATAGGTAGGTTTCCTTGTAATTGGTTTCTTCCTTCATAATTCTCCATATTTAACAGACACTTGGGAGCGGGAGATCCCAGCTGGATCAACAACAGAGAGGGAGAACAAGGAATAAGAGACCATGATAAATGAAGACCCCATGAGAATAGGAAGAAGCAAAGTGCTAGAGAGGTCCACAGAAATCCACAAAGATACCTCCACAATAGACTACTGGCAATGGTCGAGAGACAACCCAAACTGACCTACTCTGGTGATAGGATGGCCAAACACCCTAATTGTCGTGCTAGAAAACTTATCCAATGACTGAGGGAACCAGATGCAGAGATCAATGACCAGGTCCAAGTTGGAGCTCTAGGAGTCCAATTGGTGAGAAAGAGGAGGGTTTGTATGAGCGAGAATTGTTGAGACCAAGGTTGGAAAAAGCACAGGGTCAAATAGCCAAACGAATGGAAACACATGAACTATGAACCCAATAGCTGAGGAGCCCCCAACTGGATCAGGCCCTCTAGATAAGTGAGACAGTTGATTAGCTTGATCTGTTTGGGAGGCATCCAGGCTGTGGGACTGGGACCTGTCCTTAGTGCAAGTGTTGGCTGCTTGGAACCTGGGGCTTATACAGGGATACTTGGCTCAGCCTGGTAGGAGGGGACTGGACCTGCCTGGACTGAATCTACCAAGTTGAACTCAATTCTCAGGGGAGTCTTCGCCATGGAGGAGATGGGAATGGGGGGTAGGCTGGGGGGAAGGTGGCGGGGTGGGAGGGGGGAGAACAAGGGAATCAGTGGCTGATAAGTAAAATTAAATTAAATTGTAAAATAAAAAAAATATTCTTAAACACAGAAAAAAATAAGTCTCTATAATAGAATTTACATTTGTAAATATTCTGAGAAGCGAACCATAGACTTTATCAGAATCTGATGGAGGTCCATCTTAACATAAGGCAAAGAAGCCTTGTGTGAAACAATTATGAGACATTATAAGGGAATGAAATGCACTTTGATGCTGAGAGATGTCCAGGTACCAAGTGGGAGGGAGATGAGTGGGCAGCATGGCGGTAGTGGGGGGGTGGGGGGGGGGAAGGGGAGGGCAGGCAGTATTATGCTTTGACTGCGATGACCTATGAGAGATATGAGAAAGACATACTGTTGAGCCAGACAGGCTTCGTGCTCCATCAGTCAATGGCAGTCATCCTCAAGTTCCCACTCAGCGAATGCTCAGTGACCCAAGCTGCTCTAAGAAGGCAGTGAGCCCGGAGGGCTGGGGACATGGGTAAGAGAAACTCTTAGGAGTTGTGACTGGGCACAGAGAGGGGCATAAAGAGAGGGGGGTGAGATTAAGACAATCCATTCTGCCATTTCTCACAACTGGGTGGCCTTTGCCTCATGGCAGTTCTGTATTTTGTTTATGTAAGAATGCAGGTCCTTAAAAATGACAGACAGAGTCCATACAGGATTTTAAGGCAAGGAGAGGAAAATGGCAGGTTTTGCACATGGCATAATTTAGGGTATCACAATTAGGAATTATTAAATTATGAAGGTGGAGAGAAAGAGAGAGAGGCTGACCAGTGCTGTGGGATGTTCTGTATGTTAAATGTGTTGCTCTGATTGGTTAATAAATAAAACACTGATTGACCAGTAGCCAGGCAGGAAGTATAGGTGGGACAAGCAGAGAGGAGAATTCTGGGAAGTGGAAGGCTGAGGCAGAGAGACACTGCCAGCTGCTGTCATGAGAAGATGTTAAGATACCCGTAAGCCACGGGCCACATGGCAACTTATAGATTAATAGAAATGGGTTAATTTAAGATATAAGAACAGCTAGCAAGAAGCCTGAGCCATTAGGCCAAACAGTTTAAAACATATAAGCGTCTGTGTGTTTATTTTATAAGTGGACTGTCGGACTGCTGGGGCTTGGTGGGACCCAGAGAGAAAACTCCAGCTACAAGACGTGGGAGAGACAGCGATAACCTAAAAAGAAAACTTAAAACTTCATCCCACAACCAAACTCTTTGCCTAGGCAGAAAGCAGCCAGTCTCTGGTTATTGAGAAGCCTGGTGCAAGTCACTGGGGCCATCAGCATCACGGCAGTAGCATTCCAGTCACTATGAGCACAAGTACTTTCCACTAGATGCTTCCAATTCCCCATACCTGTCACCTCATTTGTTTCCCAGTGAAGAGGGGGGTGGGGACTTTTCCACCACCCTCCATTCTGCAAGGGAAGGCCAAGTGGGGCTGTCATATAATAATGATTTTCTCTGCTGTTCAGAAAAGTGAATCTCCATGAACTCTGAACAGCTGTGGTTTAGCGTTTTGGTCGGTGGGAGGGTTAAGTGCAGAAATGCTGGTAGGGAGGGAGTGGGGGTAAGCACTCTTGAAGGTCACAAAAGACCAGTCTCCAATTTACAAACACTGACAGTGTCAGCCCTGAGCCAAGGTCCAGGGAGTAAGCAACAGTGTCCAGGTCCCCAGTAATCCGCATCAATTGTCACCCAGGTTCTTTTTTTTTTTTTTTTTTGCCCACATTCTCCACAACATAAACATCCTAGCGTGCCTACGCTCCTCCTTGAGGAGCCAAGTTACGTGAAGAATTCCTTCATTGTGACTGGAGGAGCAAAATCCTATTTGCTGCCAGAGCTATGGGAATGCTTCATTTTCTATCACACATCAAAAGTAACCATAGTTCTCCAGGTGATTTGTGTGGACAACTTTGTATCAGCTCCTGCATTTGGACTCTACAAACAGACTGTTAATACATAAGCAAAAAAAAATGTGAGGGGCACAGAACGTTCAAGTCATAATATTTTCATTCTCATCTGTCCTCAGCTGTCAAGCTCTAGATTTTACGAAAATCAAAGAGGAAATCCAGGAAAACAGTAATGGTTCAATTAGCTTAAAACTTCAAGCCAACACAGAAAACCATAATCAAACATTGCTGTATTAGTAATAAGAACTTTTATGATAATGAAGGAATAATTCTTTTTTCTCTTTGTTTTAGGTCAACCAATTTTAGTTGGGCATCTTATACTTGTGTATCTTATGTCCTTGGCTTCCTCTGGTCAACTGTGACTTGTCATTGGATACTTTGGAAAGTTTGATTGCTTTAATTAAGGCATCACATTTTGTTTTCAAGCAGTAATAACATGATAAAAATTAAAATAATTTGTTTTCTGTGCCCTGCTTTATGGTTAAATTTAATATTGTTCATCCTTTCCCTGTCCTGGGAAGTATTATTAAGATCAATAGAGAACAACTTTTCATTTATTATATGGTGGTTCACACCTATAACCTCAGCACTGGAGAGATGAAGAAGGCCAGTCTGGGATACGTGGTGAGACCTTGTCTCAAAGGTAAACACACCAGTCATTACAAAAAACTCAGCCTACCGTGGTATGAAACTTTCATGCTTATCTTCATAATCTGCCTTATCACATTCACACACCTTAAATTCCCCTTCTGCAAGGCCTGTCGAGACAATACTTGATATCAAGTGACCTTTGTCAAGAACATAGCCCAGAAACCTGGATCAACCTTTGGAGGCACGTCTAAAACGGTTAACAATTCCTGGAGTACATCCAGTATTGGGGGTGGGGTGGGGGACGACAAAACAAAACAAAACAACAAAACAACAAAACAACAACAACAACAATTAATAACAACAACAGAGTCGAGAAAACATGCTCTTTGATCCCTCCACGTGCATGGCATAGTAAAGCTCGCTCAGGGCACCAATAAGGAGCCTTGCTGTTGGAATACCGCTCTCTTCCCAGGTTCACTCTCCACCACGGTGAGATGCTACCTGCTGCCAGGTTCAGAATATTCCTCCCACCCAGAATTAAGCAGACCTTGTTTTCTCATTGGAGTCCTTCAAACACAGCCCTGCCATTTGGCGCCCGTCATGAGAGCCCTGGAACATTTGAATTGCACCAATGTATGGATGTTTTATTGCGTTTCAAACGGCTGCTGCTTCGGGCATACCTGGTACCCTTCTTGGAACTCAGAGCTTAGGCTGTAGGAAATACCAGCTGACTGATGTCGGGCGGCACTCCCACGAACCCACACCCTGCCAGGCCCCTGGCCTGCGCCAGTGAGGCCAGGGCACCTCAGGCCAGACCAGCTCAGAAGATGACCCTCGACCAACCGCTCTGCGGAGCTCAGGGCTGCCTGCTGTTTGTCATTTCCACCACTGATTTCCTGACACTCCAAAGGACCTTGCTTTTCTTCTCAAGGTTAAAAAAAAAAAAAAGCGCTCAAAAACCTTAGCTGGAAACAATCAGACCAATAACAAGAGGCAATAAAAGAAAAAGAACCCCCCCCACCCACACCCCCCGAAACGTTGAGGACCAGAGATGGCTATATTCCAGCTGATGAGCTTGTTAATTTCGCGAGTTAATGACAGTCTGTGCATTTAAAAGCTTTCTGGTTAATTCCTGGCTCTCCCCCATGCCCCTCACCTGCCAGCCGTCGCTCTCTGGTGTTTTTCCAGATAGCATCCAGAGCCCTGGCGGTGGAGTCCCTGATGTGGTCGCTGAAGGACCTCCGCAGCGGGGCTCGCAGGGGCCGAGCCATCACGTGGTCCTCGGGGTCCCCCATCCAGCGGCGAGTGACTTCGGGCGGACCCCCGGGACCCTCGTTGCTCCCGGGCGCTCAGGACGCAGGCATTGCGGCTGGCTCTGCGGCCTGGGGACGCGGCTGCAGGCGGCCTCCTGGCCGACAGCCCAGCGCGCGCCGCGGCCACATCTGGAAAGGCTTAGGGCCAGCGGCTCCCGCGCCCGTTTATCGGGATGCGCCCAGGGTAACCCAATCACCTCTGCCGCTTCCTGAAGATGCCAGCCGCTTGCTCGTTCCTAGGGAGGGAGCCCAGAGCAGAGCAGGTAGCGCGGTCATCCAGGTTCCTTCTCAGCAACGCAGTGATTGATCTTCTTCCTGACCCCGGGTTTTAGGGCCGGCTGGTTGTGAGACCAATGCTCACTTTTAAGTTGTGGTTACAGGGCAAAGCAGACACGACTGTACTGTTTCTTAAACGGTAGCTTGAGTTTTTAAAGTAAAATATTCACCAGCTCCCTGTATTTCCTCTCCATGCTGCTCCTTTACAGTCAGCGGTTTATTCTGATAAGCCTAGGCTTCGCCTCAAAATTAGATTCAAATATGCCCAGGTTTTGCGACACCACCTTTCCAGTAAGCAAACTGATTATTGGTTATACATCAAATACCCATCTCCAAAGTTTTTTTTTTTTTAATAAGTGCCAGGCAGTTCTTGTACAGTTTTTGGAATGAAATGTGAGCCAATTGCTTCTTTTACAAGACATGTTATTGCATTTCGAAAACGTCAAACATCTACTTCTATGCCAATGAGTTTGGCAGGTTTTCTGACTTTTAATGTCTCCTTCTCCTTTCTCACTGTCCCTGGATTCCACAACATAATTTTCAAGGTTTGGCAGTGATGCCTAACAGTGGCGTGAAACAGTGTCAAAGAACCAGTTCACAACTTTTGCAAGATGAAATGACCCTGGAAGAGCAGCGTGCAAATCATCAGGTGCTGTGTGAATGCTAATTAATTGTTTCCATAATTGTTTCAGTCAAGAAGTCATTTTTAACCTGCCCTGCTCTCCTGCAGCTTTACAGTTCCACGTGTATCCATTTTCCACACACCTTTGACAACTTAATCACACAAAAAGACCATGAAAACAGTGAGAAGGCTCAGAAGTCGTAACTAGCAGTACTAGCTACAGCCTTTTAATAACACGCAGGTCCTAAGATTTACGGTTCCAACTTCTTAATGCTCACGAGGCTCCTCCTACACTGGTCTGTTTTGATTGCTATAATGAAATACTTGAGGCTGCCTAGTTACACAAAGGTTTATTTAGCTTACAGTTTTTAAGGACACTTTCAAGTGGCTTTATTAGGTCAACCTTTCCTGAGGGCCTAATAACAGATGGCATCTTTGCAGTATGTGTGAGGAAGGAAGAGATCTCAGGGCCAGACAGGAAGGGAGAGAGAGACTCAGGGTCAAGTTCACTCTCACAACAATTCACTCTTGACAGGACTCACTCTGAATCCCATGTGAGTTAATTCCAACCCAAGATCAGCCTCTCAGAGACCTCAGTTCCCCACTAGGTCCAAGCACTTCAAATTCCTCCCATCACCGAGTCTCAAGCCTCCAACACTTACTCATCCTTGGGAAAACAACTTCAGATTATTTCTTAACCATAGCTTCGTGCCAATTAGGAATGCTCTTCTCAATTCCTGGTTCTGTAATTTTTCACTGGCCTAGGCATGAATTTGGAAGCACTAATACAGTTTATACTCTAAACTTCAGAGGGGCCTAACTGCTGAATAACAGACCTCTGAGCCTGGTGAGTAGGAGGCCTTAGGCTCTGTTGCCAGAACTTCGAAAAAGAAAAAACAAAAACAAGCAACTAGCCCTCCACCCCCAAAACCTATAGAAAGTTTTGGTTTTGTTTTAGAACAAATCACTAACTCACAGGGTATCACCATCCCAGATTTCAAGTGAATGACAAAGCTGTAGTAATAAAACCAGCATGGTATTGGCACCAAAACAGACACACTGATCAATGGAATAGAATTGAAGACCCAGAAATAACTCCACATACATATACACACTTGATTTTTGACAAAGAAGTCAAAAAACACACACTGGAGAAAAGATGGCATCTTCACCAAATGGTGCGGGTCAAACAGGGTGGCTTCAGGCAGAAGTATAAAATAGATCTGTATCTATCACCCTGCACAGAACTCAACTTCAAATAGATCAAGAACCTCAGCATAAGACCAGGTACCCTGAATCAGACAGGAGAAGAAGAGGGGAATAAGCTTGAACTTATTGGCATGAGAAAGGACTTTTTGACCAGGACCCTGATAATGGAGGCATCAAAACCAATAAATGGGACTTGATGAGGCTAAAAAGTTACTGTACAGCAAGGAATACTATCATTGAGCAAAGTAGCAGCTTACAGAGTTAGAAAGTCTTCACCGATTATACATCTGACTAAGGGTTGTATCTAGAATATATAAAGAACCAAGGAAACAGCATCATCAAAATGAATAACCCAATTAAAAATGGAATATAGAGCTGAACAGAGAATTCACAAAAGATGAAACACAAATGGCTGAGAAACATAAAAATATTCAACCTTCTTAGTTATCAGGATTATACACCATAAAACTACTTTGAGTTTTCATCTTTCCCCAGTCAGAATAGCCAAGACAAATTAAACAGCTCATGCTGGCAAAGGATGGAGTGGAGGGCTACAGGGCAGGAAACACACGTTCCTTGATGGTGGGAGTGCAAAAATGATACAGCTGGTATGGAAATAAGTGTGAAGGTTTCTCAGGAAGCTAGAAAATGGATCTACCTCGAGATACTGCTATACCATTCTTGGGTGTATATTGAAAGGACTGTAGCCTACTGCAGAGGTTCTTGCTCATCTATGTTCATTGATGCTCTATTCATAATTGAGGCAGAAATAGGAAGTGACTTGTAGGTCCATCAACAGAGAAATGGGTCATTCACACATGAGCTATTACTCAGCTATTAAGAAATTGAAATTGGCAGGTAAGTGGATGGAATTAGAGGTGTTATCCCAAGGGAGGTAACTCAGGCCCAGAAAGACAAAGATTACATGTTTGCCCTTATACAATATCGATGTTAGCTTCTAAGTTTTAGACATGTGTGTTTAAATTGGAAGAGCCACAGAGGATAGGTAGATGGTAGAGGACCAGAAGGGAGGAAGGGGCCTTCCAAGGAAGGAGATAAAGAATATAGTGTTGTAAATAGATAATGGGGAGACTAGAATAGTCACTCTCTGGGGAGAAGGATGGGAGGGTAGGAAGAGAAGAGAATGTGGGAAGGGACAATTGACCCTAAGGTACTTTGAAAAGTCAGGAAAACTACTTACTACTGTAGATGTTTCCCAAAATATAGACATGTATGAAAGGAATGTTTAAAGTGAGATAATACCCCAACTAGACAGCATATGCTACCAAATAAAACTCCCAGGACCAGAAATGAGTTACATATATTTGAGTTGTTGCCCAAAGGGATCCCATAGCTCACTCTTTCAAACATTATAGGCTATTGCCAAGGCTTACTCTCCATAATATTTTGTTTGTTTCGAGACAGGGTTTCTCTGTGTAGCCTTGGCTGTCCTGTAACTTGCTCTGTAGACCACTTTGGGCTCAAACTCACAGAGATCCACCTCTGCCTCTCCAAGTGCTGGGACTAAAGGTGTGCACCACCACAGCCAAGCCTACTCTCCACAACATTATTATAAGGCTATATTGCTGAAGATAACATGTACTTGTGTTATCAAACATGGAGACATGGAGATGGTTTCCAAGTAGAAAATTCACCGCTACTGACTATTTATTGTTCATAGCGTTGGAAGGTAAGTCTATGTTTGCTACCAGAGGAGAAAATTTAACCATCAATATCGCTCATCTATGAACTTTGTGACCTATAACAGCAATCTGGCTGTGAGATACACTGGTGTAATAGTGGCATAAACATTAAGGGATTAGCCAACGAATTTTTTTTTATTGGATTTAAGACCCACTCCTTGAGATGGAGTCAATACCCAACACTGTGAAAGTGGCCAAGAACATGAGACAAGATAGGTCATGGGCCTAGGGGAAAATCCATTCCTATTATTCTGTTAAGTGAACATAGCAATACAATGACTGCTCATGGCACACTGCTGTTCTCACTGGTTTGTCTCTTAACCTGTACCAGAGAAGCTTATTCTTGAAGTGGATGGTAACTAACACAGAGACCCACAACTGGCCAGTGTGCAGAGAGTAAGAGATTTGGAGCACCCAGGCCTAAATGGGATATCCTTATCAAACTCCTCCCACCAGGGATCTCTGAAGAAGAGGAGGCAGAGATTGTGTAAGAGGCAGAGGTGGTGGATGATTCTAAGGAAACAGTGTCTTCTAGACATGCACATATGAACTCACAGAGGCTGGGAAAGCGTGCATTAGACCTGCAAAAATTCAAATCAGACAAAATCCTGGCATGGAGAGAGTAAATGGATACAAAGTCTCACTTCTAACCAAGAAGCTATTTCCAACTGATACCTGCTGAGAGGGGAAAATCAGTTTTCTTGAAAAGTACTCTGCCCAAGAGTACTTGGCCAACACAAAACAAATTGGATGTTTTTATGTGTACTTTTTATTTTGTCATTAAAAAAAATCTTATTGTGTTTAAAATCTTTTTTTTTTTTTTTTTTTTTTTTGGTTTTTGTTTTTTGGAGACAGGGTTTCTCTGTGTAGCTTTGTGCCTTTTCTGGATCTCACTCTGTAGACCAGGCTGGCCTTGAACTCACAAAGATCCACCTGTCTCTGCCTCCCTAGTGCTGGGATTAAAGGTGTGCACCACCACCGCCCGGCCTGTGTTTAAAATCTTACCAATGTTTTGTTTTAATTTTCTTTTTTTTTGTTTTTCCTTTGAGGAAGAGAAAGAACATGAAGTTGGGTGGGTATGGAGGTGGGGAAGACATCGGAGGAGTTGGAGGGGAAGAATAGTATCAAAACATATTGTGCAATTTTTTTAAATAATGAAAAAATGGAAAAGTAAATATACAACAAATCACCTAAAGTCTATGTGCTTGTGTGGTTTAGTATGTATGCAGCCTCCCCATAGGTTGAACAAGACAGGTCTGTCTGGACCTCTTTTCTTGAGGAGCTAGCTGCAGGATGTATCCATGACATAACCACACCTCTGCACCATCCAGGGCCTTGCAGGGAGACTTTGAGAAAGACTAAGACATGCAACTGTTAGTACAGCCATCGTTTGGTACCTACGCAGAAGTGGCTCCAGCACCCAGAGATAAAAATGGCAGCAAATGTTCAGATCTCTTTAGACAGTGGCACAGTGTTTGAATATACCCTGGAATGGTCTATAAGCATACTTTAAGTCCTCTCAGTTTATTTATAGTACTTAGCACAATGTAAATGCTGCATCAATAGTGGATATAACATATGGTTTAAGGAAAATCGTCAACCTTCCTAATGCTCTGACCCCTTCATACAGTTCCTCACGTGGTGGTGTCCCCCAAGCATAAAATTATTTTCATTTCTACTTCATAACAGTAATTTTGGTACTGTGTTTTCTGATGGTCTTAGGCAATCCCTGTGAAAGGGTTATTCAGGCATAGGGGTTGTGACCCACAGATTGAGAAACACTGGCTTTGGGGATGGCAACATCCTAAATTTGTTACATACAGATGGAGTGTTTTATTTTTCACTGAGTATTTCTAATCCTCAGTTGGTTGGATATTTGGATGTGAAACTCAGAGGGGTGGCTATTGATGGTTTATATGATAACCGAGCGGTGAGTTTTATGAGAAAGTATTAGTCAATTGTTTAGGGAGTATTTTTATTTTTTAACAGTAAAGACAGAATCTGTCTCAATTTGAAAATCTGACCGACAGCTTCTGATGGGGTAGAGATGTTTTGGGAATGGCAGGAGCTGGAGCAAGTCAATTACCTGCAGTGGTGAGTTGTACCCTTACTGATAGTTGGTTGGCCTTATTTGGTAGGAAGTTGTTCTGTAGTTAAGCAGAGAAGAAAAGAGGAGCAATGAAGGTAATAGCATTTACTCCTCCAGGTTTATGTAGCAATACATGACTCATTGTAGCACCCAGGGTTGGGGGTTACTGTCACCTCTTAGGACACAAGGAAACAGCAGCTCCAAGAGAAGAAATCTGAGGATGGTCCAGTAGTATCTAGGACTCATACTCAATGCCGTTTGCCTCCAAAGCTTACCAGCTTTCCCACTAGCTTGATTGTCCTTAAATTAACAGTGATAGTGATCCATTAATAATCTAGGCTAAGTTGATATCAAGCTATGGACCAAAACTTGCTAATCTCAGCCAAATAAAATAACCAGTTAGCTCTGGAGTAGGGAAATAACCAGACTGGCTGTGGAGCTTTAGGTCATCTTAGCCATGGAAATGGAAGGGCAATAATTCAAGATAACCAGGCCCAGTTCAGTGCTCACTATAGGAAACACCTGGTCTCATCTTGAAACGTGAAGACCTCCAGTCCAACTCCATTGTAGCACAGCTCTCTAGGATAGCACTCTGAACTCAACATAGTTGTTCATCTCAGTAGTATCAGAAAAGAACCCAGTCCTTTCTCAGCATAAATTCCATGGAGTGATCCATAGACTCACTCAAAGAGAGTCAGAAATACTTTATACATTTATTTCTTTGTGTGTGTGTGTGTGTGTGTGTGTGTGTGTGTGTGTGTGTGTGTGTGTGAATGTTGATGCATGCAGCTTCGACATGATACTCTTGTCTAGATCAGAAGATAACTTAATGCAGGAGTTGAATCTCTCCTTCCGCCAAATGAGACCTTGGGATGGAACTCAGACTGTCGGGCTTGGTGGCAAACACCTTTACCTTACGAGCTATTTCACTAGTCTCCTATCTAAGAAGTTTTTAATGAAATTAACTGTAACTTATATTAACAGCTTGACGAGTGAGGGTGTATATTAATGGCCTTTCCCCCTCCCTCCGCCTTCTCTCTGTGTCTCTCTGACTCTGTCTGCCCCCCATCCCCATCGCTATGTTGATTCGGTTGGCCTCACATTCCTCATCCTCCTGTCTCAGCTTTTATTCTCCACTGTTGGATATATAGGTATACCATCACAGCCTGCCAGATAAACATTTTTTAAGGCCAGATACATGTTTTTAATCAAGATGGGCTTTAACTGCTAATTTTATTATAGCCCAGTGTAGAGCTAGAATCTTGTATCCTTATTCCTGAAACCTTGTCCAGCTGATATTTTGTTGTGAGGCCGTTTCAACCGAATGGCTACATCTCAGCCACATGTCATGGATATGATATTAAAACCATTTTAATTTAGAGCTGATTTAAACTTATTATTCTTATCATCATTATTACGTCCATTCTTGTAGTCCATTAGAAATGTTTCGCATCTGTATTAGCTGATTTTTCTAATCTCTGCAGCTATATTCTGGACAAGAAGCAACTTAAGAGTGAAGGTTTATTCTGGCTCACACTTCAAAGGAATGTCAATGGTGGCAAGCTGTGGGAGGGGCTTGGTCCTTGGCAACCACAAGGAAGGGGAGAAGGGAATGTCAGTGCATACTAGTGTGTTTTTCTTTTCTCTCTTTTATCATTTGGGGCCCCAGTCTACGGAATGGTGCCACCCATATTTAGGGTAGTTCTTTGCTCTCTGTCAAACCTCTCTAGAAATGTCCCCACAAACACAAACCAGCTGATAGCCTGGGTGTTTTTTAACCAAGTCGACATTCCAAATTAACCCGTGGCCGTACAGATAAACTGTCATTTAGAAACTAGAGTTTAGATAGTAACTCCTCAAGCAAATTCTACCAAACTTGAAATAACCCCAGTTTTTATGTTCCTGAGAGGTGAGTGAGGGCAGTTTGTGAAAACAAAGCTCTGCCTTTGCTGGGCACATGGGAAAGGGAGATGCAGTGTCCACACAAGATCCCGCTGGAATTGTGTGAGGAATGATTCCACAGTTTTGCAGTTCTTTATTTTTTTGTGATAAAATCAAATGTCAGCCATAGTCAGAGCCACTCTCTGGTCAGGCAAAGCTGTGAAAACTCTTCCTGATCCCTGGGGAGCAGAGATTCTTATCTGTATTTAAACCTAGAGAGTTTGATTTAAGTAGGTCCCTAATTGTTTCCATTTCAGACAATTATCTTGCCTTACTAATGTATTATAGATCTTATCCAATTCTGTGTAATTTATTAATTTGGTTTTGGAAGCAAACACATTTTACTATTTTATGGTGTGTCTAGGTCCCATTTCCTTTGGTCTAGTGCCGGGGACACCTTCTTTTCCAAAGCTGTGTAGCATAAATGCGTTTTGGTCTTATGATGGAACTTGCTTTCATGAATCAATTGTCACATTCAGGACTGCCCAAAGTGCTAGTATATGCTTTCTAAATAATATGAATAATGATAGGCAATGGTGTTTCTGTTAAAGACTAATTGGTAGGAGCTTACTAAGGCTCCATTTGGTTAAGCCCTGTTAGTGATCTGGTATATATATATATATATATATATATATATATATATATATATATATATATATATATATGTGTGTGTGTGTGTGTGTGTGTGTGTGTGTGTGTGTACGTGTATATATATACACATACACTATAGCACCTCTTCTCATTTGTAGATAATTATGCAAAAGTCATGATTATAGGAAAGAGACGTACACAGTGATTTCAGAAGGCTGGGGTGGGAGTGTGGATGGGGTGTCATTAATCACATGAAGCGTGAGTCATAAAGGTGCTAAAGTTAGTAGGGTACCATAACCATACTCCAAATACATGTATGAGACATATGTTTTGTGGGGCGATTAAAAATTACCAAACAATAAACTAGGGTAACACTTGCAATGTAAAAAAACAAAAAACAAAAAAACCCAAAGGAGTGTTATTATTTCTAGGAAAGTACTTTTACAAATGAAAAAGTAGCTTAACTGAAAATGGATGAGTTTTTTTTTAAATAATTTATTTAAGTTTATCTTATGTGCAGTGGTGTGAAGGTGTCAGATCCCCTGGAATTGGAGTTACAGACAGTTGTGAGCTGCCATGTGGGTGCTGGGAATTGAACTCAGGTCCTCTGGATGAGTAGCCAGTGCTCTTAACCTCTGAGCCATCTCTCCAGGCCCATGGATGAGTTTTATAAATGCTTATTTATTTGATGGAATATCTGGAGATGATAGAATTGAGAATAGGATCTTAGTATTCAAACTTTACTATCTTTTACAGTTCTCTAAGAGATGCCAATCATTAGAACTGCGTAACTGAAAGGCAGAGAGATGTACACCTTCTCAGGGAGATGGATAGGAGGTGGTCCTTCTCACACCAAGGAGGAAGTGACCTGACACGGGTATGTACATAGTCCATAGTGATGTGATAACTGGATCACACTGTATTATAATAAGACACTAATTATTATTATTACTTATATTAATAATAATATAGAAAAACTTGAACTTTATCTTGACAGATTCATTTCATATTGAATACTGATTACTATCAATGTGTGTAGTAAAATAGAATACAAACATTTCAACTTAATAAAGGTAGGCTATTATTATATTGGGATATGTTACTTGTGTGAAATACGTATTACGTTTCAAAGCACATGGTAAAACATTAAAAAATATACTTATTTAAGTGAACGGGCATTTGCTACCTTTAGCAACAAAAGAACATATACATTTCAGAGATACTTCTCAATAAAGATGACCTAAAAGCTATTTTAAGTATTTTAAATAATGTAATCTTAAATATTTTAAACAAAAAAGTTATATTTTAAATAAGAAAAGCACAGGAGAAAAAGAGAAGTTCCTACTGTTCTGATGCCATACCCAGAGGAAAGGAGAGGAAGTCAGAGGTAGAAAGAAAGAAAAAGCCCTCAGAAAAAGGAGGGATCAGCTAAGTTAGAACTGCACAGGGAACAATGGCCCCACACGTCATGGCTAAGAGCATCCACAGTGCAGGTGGAACTTGCAACGGCCAGAAGGGACCTTGCAGATGGTGAAGGGCAGTAATGACTTCTCACAATTACCCCTTCTGGAAAAAGTCATTTTGGGAGGAGGTGGAATTCTCTTGTTAATACATGGAAAAAAACAAAACAACAACAAAAAACATGGTAGCCATTAAAGAAATTGGATGCCCACATGGCTTTCCTGCCTCTTGAACTAGGCCTCAGGAAGCCTTTGCCCTGCCCTCCCAGCTCCTTGGCTTACTTGGGCGTCCTGCTCCGGGAGTCTCTTCAGTGTGTGGCCAGTGGCTGGTTTGAGATGAACAACTGAGAGGAATCATTCCAAAACTGCTTAGGTTGCCCAACACTTTTCGTGTCTCTTTGATTCTAATGGTAAGCCACTTCAGCTTATACTTCCGTAGTGTTCTTCTCTAATTTTATTTTTTACATTACTCTGTTTTCACTGGTGTTCTGGCTAGTTTTATGTCAACTTGACACAAGCTATCATCATCTGAGAGGAGGGAACCTTGGTTGAGAAAATGCCTCCATAAGATCTGACTGTAGGTTGGCCTGTAGGGCATTTTCTTAATTAGTGATTGATGGGGGAGGATTCAGACTATTGTGGGTGGTGCCACCCCTCGGCTGGGTTCCTGGGTTCTATAAAAAAGCAGTTGGAACAAGCCAGGAGGGACAAGCTGTGAGCAGTTCTCCTCCATGGTCTCTGCAGCAGCTACTGCCCTGTCTTAATTCCTGTCCTGACTTCCTTTGGTGATGAACAGCAATGTGGAGGCATAAGTCAAATAAGCCCTTTCCTCCCCAACTTGCTTTTGGTCATTGTGTCTCATCATAGCACTAGTAACCCTTTGCTTTTGGTCATTGTGTCTCATCATAGCACTAGCAACCCTAACTAATAAAATTATACTTTATAATAGTCTGGGTGAAAAAAAAATTGGTCATGATTAAAAGTTTGGGAAACCTCACTCTGAAATATACCTAGAAGGTGTTACAAGATGGTGATTGAGGATGAACATATTTTTGTTCACTTCTGAACCAGCCCTCTGTGCTACAGTTGGGATGTTGACGATCCCTCAAAGGCAGATGTGTTAAAAGATTGGTTCTTGGGGGTCGGGGGGGGGGCACAGCTGGGAGGTGGTAGAGCCTCAAGGGCTGGACCCCATGGGAAGTCTTTGGATCATTACAGTCGCCCTTGAAAGGGATTGTAAGATCCTCTCCTTATTCCTTTTGTGTTTCCTGGGTCACAATGGCAACAGTTCCTCCCAACCCCAACTTCTGCACTCCCACCAGAGTGTAGTGCCACCCCTGATGCCAAACAGTGGCTCCTCCTGTACCGCTAGCGCCAGAACTGCAAGCCAAAATTTGTAGGTCAATTATTTTAGTGTTTTGGTAGAAAGTGCACCGACTAGCACCCTGTGGCTCACAGGAACGCCATTGGCTCCTTTTTTATTATTTACATGGCAGTGCCACATTGGTAAGCACTACCACTATTTCAAGCAGAAAAAGGACACCCCCCCCCCCCCCCGACCCCGGTCAGGGAAACGGAAGTGCTTTTGCCTTTGGAATTTCATGCAGAATAAGTGAGTGAGTGGTTCCCATCTGGCCCGAAGACTACGATGTTAATGATGCAAGAACCCTGCAAGCTAAAATATTAAAAGAAAAAAAACAAAGGATCGCGGTGGCAGGAAGTGAAATGGCAACCTTGCCATGTAAGTGTGAAGTGTCATTACTTAAATCAGACCTCTTCGCATCTAGCTATGCTGTAGCAAATGGTTCACATTTCATACAAGGGTCACAGGCTTTGAAATCAGTGGGAAAATTAAAACTTCTTTAGAAGCACATATTTTTCTTTATTTCTCTAAATTCCTGCTATCTTTTCTTTATCTTAATGTTATCATTTGCTATCAAAGAAATGGTTGAGCTATAATAACATAGAAGCTAATTTTAACAAAACCTGTCAGGCAAAACAAAAACATAACTCGAAAATATTCAACTCTGTCCAGTCAAGTTCTTTTTTAAAAAGTGATAGTGATCGTTATCAAATGATTTCTGGTATGGTAGCACGTCATTTAAAATAAACTGTTCCTGCCTTTTAATTTTTTCTTTTTTACTGTTGAATAGAAGTTTAGAATAGGGATATCTAGATCTTGCAGCTGGGGTAATACCACTGATTATAAGATTTAGTGTTCTTACTAAAAGTTATAATGACTCTCCAAAGGCCTGTTGAAGCTGGGAATCATCCTGTTTCTCTCTTGCTCTCTTTATTTTTCTCTCCAAACACAAGTTTGGGCTCCAGCTGGCAAGCCGCACAATTGCATCATCAAGCCTCATGCATTCCCACAGTCCTGACATTGCCAACATTCTCTTTGCCTAGAAATGCCTCAGAGCCTCCTTTCTAGTTTCAAGGCGCCCTTCCGCATTTGCACTCTTGCCTCTTTGGACAACTCCAGCTCAGGTGACCTCTCCCTCAGCTCAAATGTCCAGAGTGTCTTGAGAATTTTACAGCTTGGGGCTTACCACTTATCTTGTTCAGCAGGCTGTCTGCACACTCAAAGGACGTGCTCTCAAGATCTAGAGAGAGGAAATCCTGAGACAACCAAACAGGCAGGGCAGGAAGGCAGCACATACCAACATCACTTGTTCCCAGTGTTTCCCTTTATCAGGGCTTTCAAGTGCAGGGAAGAGGAAGTGGGAGCTAGAGAGAACAGAGGGCCAATGTTTGGCTGCACTTAGATCAATGTGGAGTAGGGACCAGTCGTTCCACTGAGGGGAAGCTAACTGTGTGTGGCCTCCCTAAAGGACACAAAGCATGTCTGTTTTTAGGGTATGTTTTCTTGGAGTCACTGGGCTGTTTCTATGATGACAAAATTGTGAAGAAGATGACGCTCCTGTGGCATTTTCCCACCCCTGTCTGAACACTTTTGGTCCTGTTAGCTTTTTATTTCTCTCGGAGGCATTCAGTTCTTTCCATATCTTGCTGGCTGGCATTGCCACTGATTTCGCCCCCCACCCCCTCCATCTTCCAGAGCCCAGGACTACTTTCTCTTGTATTGGTGCTTGGTAATACTCTCTGGGCTGTTTCAAGATGTGAATAGTTTGTCTCCGAAAGAAGAGAGGGTGTATGTGCAGGGCTGTAGGAAAATTTATATGAGAAACAAGGATCTGGTTCCCATATATATTGACTTATTGGATGTTAGTGGTGGAGCAGTGTGGCATCCAGCCCCTCCTACTCTTCCTGCCATATAATATATGGAATTACTACTAATATTTTAAAAGGTTGTCGACTTTCATGGACTGAATAATGAGTAGGTTCTCCAAAGATAAATAGTGCAACTATATGATACATGGGCCATCCTTTATCATTCTCTCTGTTCAATAAACTTGTACATATGTAACTTATTCCTTTCCCTTTGACTATACACTCTTCCTGTGTAGTGTGCTACATACTTTTATAAGTGCAATAAGGGTTTTAATAGACATAGTTTTGCTTACATGTAGCAAGATAGAATCTTTTACTAGCTAGCCAGTATCATGATAATTTGTCTTAATCCTCAGAAGGACTTTGATACTTAATGATGTTTTTGAAGCAAAAATTGAGATTATGTGTCTGTGGAGGAAAATGGGGGACATGGTTCTGACAGCAGCCAAGGAGTCTCACCCTTCAGCATTGATAAGACTCCTCTGGAGAGTGCATTGACATTTGTGACTTCTGAATCCGAGAAATCTTCAATCAGTATGTCTAGAAGCTTCCAGAAATACATTTTCGACTTTCAAAGCGAGTGTTTTCCAGTATTAGGATAAACCCTTTAACAAACATTTCATTGAAGAACATTCCTTTTTTTAATCTATGAAAGATAGCATTTTCCTTTCACTCAAATAATTATCGAGTGGTATCTATGAGAAGAGGGTCTTTGATGAATGAATTGCTCTGTCAGATTGGCCTGTGGACCTGTCTGTGGTGCACTTTTATTGTAGCTAATTGATGGAGGAGGGTCTAGCCCACTGTGAGAGGGTCCGTCTCTGGGTAAGGAGTCCCAGGTTGTTTAAGAAAGTTAACTGACTAAGCTAGAGGAAGCAAGCCAGTAAGCAGTCTTCCTTCTACTCTCTCTACTTCTGTTCCTGCCTCCAGGTTCCTGCCTTGAGTTCTTGTCCTGACTTCTTAGACGATAGACCAGAGGCTGGAATGTGAAATAAACCCTTTCTTCCTCAAGCTGGTTTTGGCCAGTGTTTTTACCACAGCAAGGAAAAGCAAATTAGCACAATAATAGAGAAAAAAAAGTCCTATTAATGATAATAAAGGCTATAGAGGGATAAACATTATCTGAGGTATTTATTTATAGTTTTTAAGGGTCATAAAAGGTACTGATTTCTAAGTGGGGGAGATCCTGAGAGGTTTCAGAGGATAAGCAAATACAGAAATTTTGAGGTGATAAACAGCCAATTTTCTGAAACATAAAGGCCAGACCCTGAGGTGGAGAGTGTGGGGTGTGGAGATCTGAGCATCCTGAATGAGAGTCTAAGGAGGTAGCTGAAAGTGGGGTGACCTGGATGAGTAGCTGGGGCTAGGGCCTGTGCAAATACATCTTCAGTGAGATAAGAAAGATCTCCAAGAGAAAGAAGAAAGTCAAAGAGGAAATGACAGCCCAAAGGCCAAGGCCTCATAACTTACTTAAGAATTAGGAATAATAACATCCATTTCCTTAATTATATAGGATGACAGTAAGTACTATGAAACCAATATGTAACCTTGGATGCTTTGTGACATTTAATATTACATGAAATAAGTGAAATCAAACCCTTGAAATGGAAGATTAAAATGAATATTAAACCAATTAAAATGAATGCCAAAGCACTGTGTCTAAGGGATTTCTAAAACATTATCCCATAGTGTTAGTCAGATATTTGTTCTTATTGACTTTTACATCCTCTCTGCAGGACTAGACACTGAAAGAAATATAAGAAAGTTAAATTCAGGTGCATCATAAAAAAAAAAATAAAATCACTATGAGGAAGTCTCATGCATGCCTATTCCTTGAAAACAACAAAACAAAACCTGAAACCCCGGGGGTTAAATAGTTTCACTAAAGAAAACAAAAGCGAAGCAAGCTGAAGTCATGGGAAATGGTGTAGAAAGAACAGGAGGCTGCAACCCCGCCACAGATGGAGCAAAGCGTTTCCAGATGTGCAGCTCTGACTATGGATCAGTGCCACCAGCGTGGCTTACTCAGGTTCTATCATAGACGAATACAAGAAGGGTTTCTTGTCCACTTCTGTCTGTAATCGAACTAAACCCACTTTGCTGAAATTTTATATGTCATTTCCTGCAGGGCAATGTCTGTGATTCTGTGATCTGAATCGAGTCTCAGAGAGCTGGAGTCTGCTCTAGACCGGAATGCTTTCGTTAAGGCCTGGTAGTATGTGGTACTCATGGGGTTGTCTGTACATCTCCATTTGCAAGGGTATTGTGAATGTCTCCATCCCACCCCCTTCTAGTCTACATCACAGAAAGGCTGTGTGCAGGTACAGATGAGGGTGGGGATGTGTTTACGTTTTTGTTGCGGTGGTAAATGGGCAATTTTCTGAAACATAAAGGCTAGAACCTGAGGTGGAGAGTGTGGGGTGTGGAGACCTGAGCATCCTGATGAGCGTCTAAGGAGGTAGCTGAAAGTGGGGTGACCTGGATGAGTAGCTGGGGCTAGGGCCTGTGCAAATACATCTTCAGTGAGATAAGAAAGATCTCAAGAGAAAGAAGAAAGTCAAAGAGGAAATGACAGCCCAAAGGCCAAGGCCTCATAACTTACTTAAGACTTCTGGGAGAACGGCTTCTGATTAGCTGCAGAATGATAAGTGCCATCTTAGAATCAGGTTCACAAAGTCACACTGAGATGACCCCCTTCTCCTCACCCAGTTTTTATGAGATAGGATTTCATCCAGTCATGGCTTGCCTTGTATTCACTATGTAGTCAAGGATGACCTTGAACTTCCCTTTGTCTTGCCTTCATCTCGAGTGTTGCTGGGCTAACAGGTATGTGACACACAAACATTCCCCATGTTTGATTCCCAGAGCTTTCTATGTTCTAGACAAGTCCCCTACCAATAGAGCTGCAACCCCCAGCCTCAGTGACCTCTACTGTCTAAAGGGCCTACAATTTGGTGCACTGCTATATTATAAAACAATGGAAGTTTTATTGCAAAATAAGAAAAATCTTATGTCTGCTGGGACACCAGGGCACTCTCCATTCACAACAAAGGAAAGCTCTCCTCTTTACCATTTCAACTGGAAGGGAGCCTTGGGAAGCCTCAAAAACAGTAACAAAAAGAAAATCCCAGCAGGGTTGGGAAGACTGAACAATTGGGAACATGCTTGCCAGGCAGACGTGAAGACCGGACTCTGGTTGCCCAGCACTAACATACAAGCTGGGTGTGGTGGTGCATGCCTATGATTCCGGAGCTGGGTGATGGTGGGGCATGTGGAGACAGGCTAATCCTAGGTTAGCCTCCTTTAGCAAATCTGAGAGACGCTGTCTCAAAACAACAACAACAAAATAAGAAGTTGAGAGCAACTTAAAGGGGTCAATGAACTCTACACGCGCACACACACACACACACACACACACACACACACACACACACACACACCACCGAAACTCCCCTCCCAAACTATCACAGTTGGTGGTAGTGATCCATGCCTGTTCTAACATATGAGGCTGAGGCAGAAAGAGTCTAAGTTTTAGAGAAGCTGCGGCTTCATGGTAAGATCCTATCTTTGAAAGAAAAGAAGAAAGGAAGGAAGGAAGGAAGGAAGGAAGGAAGGAAGGAAGGAAGGAAGGAAGGAAGGAAGGAAAGAAGGAGATAAGCAAATATACATTACAGACGTGCACCCACAGAAATATATTCTTTCCTTAAAAGACAAATTGCATAAAATATGTCTAAACAAATTCAGAGTTTTTTTCTCTTGAAGATTGTTTTTACTTATGAATCTGTACCAAGTATCACAATCATATTTTTGGTTTATAATCTTCTTAGATAAGCATATAAAGTTGTATTTCATTGTTTATATTCCTCTTGGTGAGTTTACAGCATTAGTGATTATTAATTAGTATCTCAATAATTAATTTTAATGAGAAAACGGGAATATAGTGTCCTGAAAATATAAAAAGTATTGAGGGCAGTGGAACTATAATCAAGTTATAATGCAGATTTAAAACAGAGTAGTATTCTGGGATACAACTGAGTGATTTAAAAAGACAGAAAAAGAAACAATTTACTTGGTTAAGAGGAAAAAGAAAAGCCACAAATCTTATGAACAGGTATGGTACTGCTGACTTGGATGAAAGAGATGCTGAAAGACATGAAATGGAAAGTTATTCTATGTGCTGAAATATGATTTTGGAGTAAAATATCATTTTGTCCTCTAAAAGACAATATTGATTATGAAAAATTATGACATTATCAAGCATTCACTATATTCTCAGATGTTGCTAGATCTTGTGGGATGAAATAGATCGATAGGAAAATAGGAACTGATTCTTTATTAAGGCTAATTACATCATCTTTTGAGACCCAAAGCATGTATATCAGAAATAGAGAATGATGCAAAACCTCATGGAGAAATAAGGAGCGGACCTCTCAGAGATGGATAAACCATAACGGTCTAGTCATAGGAATTTGGGGATGGATGTCTAACCACCCAGGTGCAAGGAATTCATTTGTGTTCCAGCCAACAAAGAGGACCAAACATGTAACAATTCAGACCGGTTCTGCTGGTGTTCGACAGTGGCCTCCTGGGACCTGGAGCTGACAGCCAGGGACGAAAAATCTGTATTTTAGATTTTGTGTGGTTCTGAAGACTGTGGTACAATATCATGCTGTTCTGCTCTCTCCCACCTGGAATGTGGACCATCCCTTTCAGCATACCAACATCGTACACGCTAGCCCCTGTTAGTGACTCAATAGCTTATGTCTAGAAAAAAAAAAGCAAAGTATATAGAGGATTCTATACTATCTATGGTTTCCAACACCCACCTGGAGATCTTGCAGTATATTCTCTACAGATAAAAGACAACTGTTTATCCACACAACAGAATATTATTCAGCATCGAAAGAGCTTATCAAGTCATGACAAGCTGTGGAGAGACTTAAAGGCATGTTACTCAGTGCCCTATCTCACTGTGTCCTTTGTTGACTAGAATACCACACTTGGAACTATGCTTCCCACTCAATATTGATGTGAATTTAAAAGCAAAGCAAAGCAAAGCAAAGCACTCCTTTATTACCCAAGCGTCTTTTGCCCAGCGTTGTGTTTAGTGATAATTTGAATGGTAACTTGGAGGCTGTTGCATGTAAGAGAGACGTAAACGAAATGTTCAAACAGGATCACAACCCATCCAGGGTGAGGGAAGTAAACAGCTGGCGTAGGTCTGCATGCTGCAGCTGTAAATGAGCATGGGTTATTATAGGAGATGTCACAGTGAGAATGTGACACCAGCAGTCTTTGGAGGGACATGGGGAGGTGGGAGATAATTTCTAGGAGGCAAACAGGAGTAGCCAAAGGTCAAGCCAGCCAAAGAAAATTCAGGAAAAAAATGTGATGTTGTCACCATGGCAACAGCGGAAGGAACACCGGTAGAGGAAGATGGAAGATAAGGTCAGAAAGAAAGGCCAGATTATGGAAAAATGGATTCGTCAGTTGAGGAGTCTTGGCATTTAAGCACTTCAGGCAGCCACAGTGTGCCTCCCCTTAGGAGCCTCATTGAGCCTTCCTTCTGATGGAGGACAAGCAGCCACCTCTCTTGCGGGGGAAGCTAGGTGATTAAGTAAGAGTTTGCCTGCTGAGCATCTATCAAAACACGGGCATGCTGTTATTTAACACACTCCATTATTTATAGACACACCAACTCAAACACCTGCTATCATTCTGGCCTTAGAAGTGCAGGAAAAATGTATCCTTTCAGGAAATCACAGATCAGTGGGGAAAATACTTGATGAATACACCCAAGTAGACAGACCATAGACTTAAAGTATAGGAAGACTAAAGAAGCTACAAGCTATGCTCTTATCCTCCACTTACCCATTTTCTCCAGTGCATGAGAAAGAATGGAGTTAACCTTTACATTGAGGGGAATATTAACACATGAGCCTTTGGGAGTCACTGGGATGTGTTTTCTAAGGAAATCCACGGTTGGGAAATATGGAAAGCAAACACATTACCCCGCTGTGACAGTCCTTCCCAGAAGAGGAGCAGAATGTCCACAAGGCTTTTTTCAGAGAAGAAATATTAAGTTTGTCAACCACCATAAAAAGTCCTGGTCATCAATATACTGGCAATAACCAAATTTCCACATGAGTCTCTTGGTATGCAAAATAAACAGATTGTTCTAAAATATTTTTAATAAACTTGCTCGGCACAGTATGCCATACTGTGTGTCAATGATGAAACGGGAGGCACATCAGGGAGACTTTTCATTATTGTGACAATACCCATAAAGTCAACTTAAATGGAGGAAGGACTTATTTTGGTTCATGCTTTTAGAAACTTCATTCCAAGGCCAGTTGTATATATGGCTCTGGACCAGAGGTGAGATAGAGCCTCATGATGATGTAGCTTGTGACAGAGACTCCTCAGGTCATGGCATCCAGGAAAAAGAGGAGACAAGAAGTGGCCAGGGCATGATACACCCTTTAGTTGCATCCTACAGTGACCAACTTCCTCTAACCAGGACTCTGAATCCCACAGTTCTACCAACTTTGATTAGTCTGCTAGAATTTTGAATGTGCCAATGCATTGAGTTGTTCATTAGGCCAGAGCTCTCATAATCTGGCCATCTCTAGAAACCCCTCACAGATACATGTGGAGTTGTGTTCTGCTAAGACAGTCATCTCTGTCTAACTAAGTTTACAGTCATGGTAGAGGGAGCATTATAAATTCATAAACAGAAACACTAAATACTGAAAGAAGAACACAGCCAAGTAGGACCTTCAGCTATAGAGATCTGGGGAGACCGCCTCCATGCAGGATGTAGCAGATGAAATGGATGGAACTCAATAGAAAATTTCTATCGGTATTGATTGAGATATAATTGAGGAAAAAATGGATATGATAAATGTGTTTTACTTAATTAGCAATACACTAAAAATCAAAAACTAAGAAATGTTTAGAAACTATCCATATTTAAAAATATCCTAAAGTCAAAATTTTGGCATTTAAGAGAACACATATATATTTTTTAAAGGAATTTCTGAGACCTGGAAGCTAATGTGTTTCTTCTCAATAGCTCACTCAAACACAGCCAACTTTTTGTGGGTGAGTTTACATTAGGTTTTAGAGAAAATGAGAGGTTATGTGTGGGCATACCCTAAATTCTTTCCTCATAAAAAAGCAGGCAAGTAGAGACCATAAAACTTTTTTTAAAAAAATGCAGCAAGTGAGTATTTATATGCTATTTATATAAAAATAGTTTAAGTCATTTTCCTGAGAGTGAAAGTGGATAGAGAATTTGGAATGTTGGCCAGGGCCCAGCCCAACCAGATAGAGGCAATGTTTAGACCCTATGGAAAGGGAGCTGGGGGTCTTCGAAGTCACAGGAAGAGCTTCACTTAGAAGGTTCTACAGTTGACTTTGACAGCATTACAGAAAGTTAAGCAATTGCAGATTTTAAATGTATTTTCCATTTATTCATTTATTTACCAAACATCAAACACTTAGAGAAATCCCAGGCCCTGGGGTAAAGAGCAGAATGCAACAAAATTCTGTCTTTGAACATGCTTGTAGTTTAGCCCTACAGAAACTAAGCTAATGCTATTGGTATTAAAACAAGGCAGAAAACAGAGTAAAGTTTTGCAAAGAATTCTGAAATTGGGCAGCCCTATTATTTTTCCCCAAGCAGAGCTCTTTGGATCTGTAAATATTAGAAGGTGCCTTGAAGATTCTCACATGAACAAATGAATGACTCTCGGATAGTTAGACTGGGAAAATGGGCAAGTGATTTTTGATTTTAGTGGTTTTTTTTTTTTTTTTTTGGTCTTTTACAAATATTTTCATCTGCATTCCCCCTTTACTGATCAAAGGCTACCAAGGAAATTTATACCAAATGGCACTCAGTGTGGGTTTTGTTCTTTATGGTGTTTACAAGGCATGTGGACCGAAATGATGGAAACCTGGGTTTTCCTTCTTACACGTTTGTCACAGAGCAATGTTTGTTTGCTAGTTCTCTGCTTTGCTCACCACAACACAAAGTTTGCAGACTGTGACTCCACTCCAAGCTTTTGAAAGGATAGCTTTCACAAGAGTTCCCAACTGAATTCTTCATTATCTTGATTTTTAGCATTTTTACAGGCAACCAAATAACCTCAAGGCAGGATAACAAACATTCTAAGAAAAACAACCAAGGAATCCAGCCAAAGATGGATTTGAAGTCATTTTTTTTCTCAATGGTACCCTTTACTGGTTTATGTGGGGTAGATTCTCCAACTACCGCCATTAATTAATTACTTGACTGAGATTTTTGGCAGTTGGGGAGAAAGGCAGGAATAGAAGAGGAAGGAGAAAGTTTAAATAAAAAATTCAGAAGCACGTTATCTGGCAATCACTGGCACTAAATTTGAAACACTTATGTGATTACGGTTGTTTGATTAAACCTGTTTCCAGAACACCCCCAAGGAAGCAGATTTTTCTAGGCTCACAAAAACAGCATTGTGGACTAAGACAGGCCCGAAGAAGATGTCATCTAAGCAAGGTAACCAAACTGCAGTAGAAAACACAGAGACTGTTCTTAGAATCAGAGGACAATGGCTCACCTCCCGCTGCCTGGATAAGGATTCATTAAGGGGGTGATAAGATCTAATAAAACGCAGCAGAGACGGGCAAAGTGCCATTTTAGCTAATGACAATGGACACAGACTCTGCAAGCCGACAAAAGGTTCTGAGATTTAATTTTAGCACGAGAGATTTCATCACAAACGGTAGCATTTTTCAAATGCATCCAGAGAGTTCATTTTAGTGCCTAAATTATATCAAATTTCTAAGTTACATGCTTTTTATCATAACAAACATCCTAATTGACTGGAGTAAATATATTTCTCCTCCACTGGATTTAACGTAAATATTTTCACTTAGAATGAAGCAAAACATAATCCATATTATTTTTTCCAAATTGGTCATCTTTGTATTTCTATCTCAATTCTTACCTACCATCTCTATTTTTTTAAAAAAATAAGACAGGTTCAGATCTAAGCAGCAGTAGAGAGATAAAAAATTAGAAGGCATTCTCTGGTTGGAGGTGGTGAAATAGTTAAATCTACCAACCAACCAATTAACCAATCAAGGGCATAGAGAGAAGACATACACATACATATTTTAATACATTAATATATGTAATATAATATATGAAATAAAATGCATATTTTAATATATATTTTATATAGAGTACACACACACACACACACACACACACACACACACACACACACACATATTAAGTGAAGTTCCTAGTGGGAAACAAATGACATTAGGTTAAATTGCATAGAGTTTAATGATAGGACATTGTAAAAGCCACACAGAGGGGCTGGAGCTAATGGCCGGTGGTTAAGAGCTTGCACTGTTCTTGTAGAGGACTCAACTTTGGTGGGTTGTGCAGGGTGACTCAAAATTGCCTGTCACTCCAGCCCCAGAGGATTCAAACCTCTGGCCTCTGAAGACGTCTACACTCATGTGCACAAACCTCAAACACTGATACACATATACATATAATGAGAGAGAGAGAGAGAGAGAGAGAGAGAGAGAGAGAGAGAGAGAGAGAGAGAGAGAGAGAGAGAGAGAGAGAGAGAGAGAGCAGGGAATCCAGTTCTGGACAGTGTTGAAGAATTCCAGTGAAAAATGGAGCCTCCAGTGAGAGGGACCGCAGGAGTGTGGGCTGAGGAGGAGCTTTGACAGGACCTCATGCAAAAGAAAGGACAGTCAGAACAGCTGGGTAATCTGTGAGCCTAGCCAGGCTGCTGTGTAGACAGGATCCAATTACACTACCCGAATACAGGGTTATTAGGGAAGCGTGAGCAAATGGGGCATATATACTTCTCAAGGACTAATTATTTGGTAGATATTGAAGAATACTTGTTCACAAGAGAGAATTTTAGTCTCAAAGAGAAAATAATTTTTAGAGAGAGGCTACAACTGGGCCTGTATTGCAATGACATGCGTCTTCATCAGCTCAGGAGGTTTGTGAAGAAAATGATCGCTCTTCCCCAAGGCTTCCACGTAGCTAGCCGTATGTGGTATCACAAGGAAAAACACACAGACAGTAGCAACAAAGCTAGCCTTTATGAGGCCTAACGCACAGTGCTTATGTGCATAACTGATTGTCATCAGAATGAGTTAGACTTCTAGGACTCACTGTGTGTTAGGCATTCCTGCTTACATCAATATCATGGCGGATCCTTTATTTACACTGTCTAATTGAGAGGAATGAGGAAGTTACATAACTTGCTGAAGGCTACACAGACAGGGAGCAGATGTGCTAGAGAAGATTCCAGTGACTCAGGCTCAGGCTATTTTCCTTTTGTTTCTGAACGTTTTTGAAAGATAAACCCTAACTCTATATTCCAGGTTGGACTTGAACTTGCGATCCCAAGTGCCGCTGAAGTTTTAACACACCGTCATGCCTGGCTCATGGAGCCCATTCTCTAGGTGTACACATTTGATGATTAATGAGGACAATAATATGTGATGATACTTGTGTGGTTTGAGAATAATTCTTCTAAGAGTGACTTGGTTGGTCATAAGAATACATATTGTGGTTTTAAGAATATGCATTCTGACATGGGTTGCTAAAACGGTTTTGGTATGATCCATGTCCTAGGAAGTGTATGGACAAGGTGCTGAAGAAATGCTCTGTTGAGAAAGGGGAGGGGGGACCCCAACCTGTGGAACTAATTCTCCAATGAGAGTCTGAGTTCCTGCAAGCAAGGGCTGAGTTTTTAATCATAATTGATTCTTCAGAATAGCCTACCAGGATGCCTAGAAGACATAGCTGTTCAATAAATCCTTACAGAATGGGTTACACGGGATGCTGTCTCAAAAGTGTCCCCTCCCCCTTTTCGGCACTCAGGAAGAAGGAGAGCAGCTGCAGAAATGTCGGGAAAGCACAGCAGCCCGGGTGGGAACAGAGGATGCATCAGGAGACCACACCAGACAGCCTGAGACTATGCAAGAGCGATGGGTGGGAGGCACTACAAATGGCTGTGTTTCGAGCCCCATGAGGCCCAGCGGAGTGGGCTCCAGTTGCCTCGGATGAGAGGTCATACGAGTCAAAAATAGACTTTCTTAGTAAGGAACAATAGGCTGCCTTCATTGAACAAGAAACAAACAGAAAAAGGAAAAGAAAAAAAAAGAAAGAGAAAAAGAAAAGAAAAAAGGCAGCCCTTAGGGTCGATAGGAAGGTTTAATCTTGCTAAAGAGGTCAGTTACCCAGGAAGACCGAGTAAGTCTTCTGCCTAGCAGAGCCGAGAATGAAGAGAGTCCCACTCACAAACTAAACACTTACGATGTCTTCTACAGACTGTGGTAAGTTTAGAAAGAGAAGAGGTGGATGCTTACACTCTTTCACAACTTTTGAACTAAATAATATTCTCTTTGGACCATATGATCTATTACCATTATTCACAGAATGTTCAAATATAGGAGTCATCTTCACAGGTGAGCTCACTAACTTTTAAAGACATAATCTCTTTCTTACACTTGTATTTTCAAAAATTGTATTTCCTCAGACGCATAATACTTCATCCAGGGACCTATAAAGTAAAATTAGTTTAGGAATATATTGTGGAAATACAAATGTTTTAACATAGATAAGAAGACAGGTTCTACCTGAATGAATTCAGCGTGAGTCATCAAGTATGTGATAGGGGACATCCATGTGCCTTGCCTGCACCTGGGTAAGATAACATATTTCAGCTGATCTAATTCTTCAGAGAGATCTTATGAAAATCCAAGAATAATTGAGTCTATCAACTTCTTCCCTCTGTCTGCTTTTAATTTACATTGTATGTATGTATGTATGTATGTATGTATGTATGTATGTATGTATGTATGTGTGTGTATGTATGTATTGGTGTATGTGAGTGTGTTCTTGCACATGTGGAGGTCAGAACACAACTTCTGTCCTTCCACCATGTGGGTCCCGGGGATTGAACTCAGGTTTTCAGGCTTGGTGGTAGTGCCTTTACCAGCTGAGATAATTTGCTGACCATTTTTCATTGGGACGGGATCTCTCTCTGCAATCCTCAGGCTGGTCTACAATTTGCTATGTAGTCTAGACTTCCTTTGAACTCAACTGTCCCTCCCGCATCAGCCTTTCAATGCTAATTGTGGGATTGTACCATCACACCTGTCCTGTATCTGACATAGGGTTTTGCTAAGTAGCCCCAAGGCAGCACTGAACTTGTGAATCTCTATCTTCTGCCTTCCTACTTCCGGCGTGCACCACCACATAGACATCAGCTTTGAGATTTTTGCCTCTTTAATATCAAATTCGGATATTAGAAAGTGTGGCTGTCAATTTCACTTTCCTATTTCAGAGGAGGAGAATGCGCAAGGGGATAGGAAGTAGTTGGTGCATTCTGCTTATGCTGTGCTTAGTTCTGAGTTACAACAGTCTTTTTGAAACACCAGAGAAATTACACAATGAAGCACTCCTCCATGTCCAAGTGGAACCATTTAAGTGGAAGCGGAAGGAGTTGGCTCTTTGCTATGCTGTCTCCTTAGTCAGGGGCGTTCCTTCCCTTCGCTCTCTTCCCACCAGCCAACAGTTTACACTTGAATGGTTTTCTTGGGAGAATGAGAGAATTTGCTGACATTCTGGAGTAAGATGACAATATTGCTCCATTACACACTTTGTTTAAATCACAGCTAATATAGGGAATTACAGAGAATGTCACAACCCCAGACAAAAATGGGGGTCTTTGAGGCGTATATGTACATACTTAATCATATTTAGGGTTTTTTTTTTAATTTTAAGAAGGGTTTCTCTGTGGAACAGTCCTGGCTGTCCTGGAACTCACTTTGTAGACTAGGCTGGCCTCAGACTCACTGAGTTCCACCTGCCTCTGCCTGCCAAGTGTTGGGATTAAAGGTGTGCCCCACCACCGCCCGGCAATCATTTAGTTCTTGTTTAACTAGACAGTCAAGCAAAATCTGTGTGACGACATGGTGCGGTTTAACAACTTACTTTGAATTCACCTGATAAGAGAAGGGGTGGTTAATCTGTATGATCAGAGCCCATTCACAACACAGTTTCATTTTCCCTTCATAGAAACTTGGATCCGTTTTCATCATGTCCTCCTATTCTTAGGGGTTCTCGATGCTATTACAGTGAAGAAGTCAGACACCAACTAAACAGGAGAGAGAAGTTCAGCTCGCAGAGTTAAAGAGCTAAGCTGTTTGTGTAAAAATTGTCTAGCTACAAAGAAAGAGCTCCATAAGAACAGATGAACATCACCACTCACACGTGACGAAGATGTCAGTGTGACTTGGTTGGGTGAAAGCATTCACTACCAAACTTCAAGGCCCAAGTATGATTCCAGAACCCATGTGGAAAGAGAAAACTGACTCCCATAAATTGTCCTCTGACTTCCATACTCATGCCATGGTATGCAGACTTCCTTCTTCCAAATAAATACATAAATAAATATGAGTAAATAAAAACTCATCTTCCACAAGCCCTAAACTCATTAGAGCACTTGATGTCTTGATGTCATGATACTGTCCTTTGGTTCTATGCAACTTGACTTCACTGTTGCTCTTAAACATCACACGTCTATGATCTCAATAAGGTCACATGTCTGTAAACTAAGTGACATGCTTCAAGTTGGCGTGGCGTATTCAAACTGGTTTTGCTTTTCCTTTTGTCTTAATTTTCTTTAGGTAGACCACAGAAGACAATATTGAGAAAGACCAGCAGACTTCAAAGTATGCAATTCCATCAATTCCATGCAATTCCATCAATTCCAGCCTAATTTTTCCTGTTTTCATGTCTCTCATCAATCCCCTCCCACTTTCCCACAGTACTGTGGAATAATTACAATCATCACCAAGTGTGAAAAACAAGACCATCTTTTCTCCAGCAGTTACATTGCCTCTTACTACTTTCCATTATGCAGTGTCCATTTTAAACACCAAGCGCATCTATTTCTGACTACTGAACAAGCTACTTGAGATAAAAAAAAAAGCTTGATAAATACCAACAATCAGTTTTCAAAGACCATTCCTCAACACATTAGCCAATATCAATTTCTTCCCCCAAGAGAGAAAAAAATGTAATTGCCGTTAATTGTAAGGCTACAAGAAGTTTTTTTTTTAAACACAGTACAATGTGATGTTTAAAAACCATATTTTTGTTTCCATTTTGAGAACAGCTGTTTCTTTTTGGCTAAGAATTCAACAATAACATTTCCCACAGAAATTGATGAGATTGTGCACTTTAGATACTTAGAGAGATTTCTATTTTAAGGTGGAATTTCATTCTAAAATAGGTAGGAGAGAAAACACAATTCAAATGTCAACTCACCAGCCATTTCCTTTTCTCCAACACATGGGACAGCCTGAAAAAAGAAAAGAGATGCACAAAATTACGACCCTACTAGAAAAAAAGTTAACTAATACCACTAGGATTAATGTATCATAAATGTAGTAAAAACTAGATAAAACAGTAGAAAAAAGCATTTGCGGAGCAGTCTGTGAAGCCATTAGACCGGGCTTTGAGAGCCACATCCAATCCATGATTCTCTGGTCTGAAGTTTGAATCCATCTGTATTATCTTTAAATGGCATTGGCACTAATATGCCCTCTGACTTTGGGTGAATGTCTTTGTTCTATTTTTGGGAGGCCCACAAAGTAGTGTCTGGGCATTTGAAGTCTTTGGCCTTTCTTGACTGTCAGTAAGCACCTGAGTGAGTTACCCGGCCTCTTTTTATAACAGGTGGAAAATCTCATGTTTTTCATAGGGCTGCTGGGAGAAGTGAATATCGTGCCCTCCATAAGGCATCCCAGGTACCCAGAAAGAGGAACAGTCTTGTTTACTTACTTACTATTACTCTGGGCAGGGATTCTATGGGTTTATTTATTGATATGAAAGGTTTAAAACTGTCCATTCCATTTCATTATTATTTTTATTATTTTTAAGCATAAGGCTCAGAATGAGTAAAATGAAATGCTTCAAAAGCTTAAGAAGCACAACTGTTAACACTATTCTTTGTGAATACCCAGAACGAATTAAGGAGCTTGAATTTCTAGTTCTCAGTTACTCTTGTTTGAAATGACACAGAGGCACTAACTTGTGTGTGTGTGTGTGTGTGTGTGTGTGTGTGTGTGTGTGTGTGTGTGTGTAGTGCGTATGGATGAGTGCGTGGGTATACCTGTATGTATGCATGCAGATTAGAGAGGCTTTTACGAGTCTATATGACCCATCCATTGAGATTTCTGTGTGACAACCGCCGACTACAGACTACCTAGTGCTTCTTCGGTCTTCAGAGAACAACAGAGCTAAGACAGGAAAGGTACTTATGTGTGTGATTTGTAGTGAGTGAGTGTGTGTGTGTGTGTGAGAGAGGGAGAGACAGAGACAGAGACAGAGACAGAGAGGAGAAACAAAGAGACACACACATACACGTAGATAGAGACAGAGAGGAGACAGACACAGAGAGGCAAAGAGACAGAGAGACAGAAAGATAGGGAGAGAGACAGACAGTGAAAGATACATGTGGAAAGAGACTTCTTTGATGAAGGTTGAGAGATCACTAATCTGTGAATGTAGGAATACACACTTAGAAGGAAGTTTACTGCATTTTCCACTTAGCGAAATAATAGTCATAGGTTCTCTATGAGCTCCTTCGCCAAGGAGTTTTGGATAGGTTTATGGTACTAAGTATAAATGCTCTCTTGTGGAGTGGGCCTTGAATACAATCAGATAACTGTTGGTCACTTCCATAACATTCACACCACTATGACACCCATGGGCATATCTTGTCGGGCTAGTCATTATCAAAGCTTTCAGGATTCACGGTTGGGTAAGACGGTTGATGACTTCTCTTCCTCAGCATACTGCATAGCATCCTCTGGTGCCATGAAAACTGGCCATCAGGCAGCAAGCTTCCAGATAAGTACCAGCTTGATTTCTCCCGCATTCTGTGTATGGTGTATGGTGTCTTCAACAGAAAGGTTTTTAATATCAAGTTCTGTTGAGTGACTAAGAGTACTGACAATAGAAGATTTGTAATTACTGGCAAGATTGTGAATGTAGGTGACAGGGAATAAGAGGATACTCATGGAGGAAGACTCCAGTACAAATTAACTGACACTTTGTGTTATACATTTAAACTTTTACCTGCATAATTACACTCAATCCTCAGAACTACCTTATGAAGTCCTACAGATTCCAGTAGCTTGGGTGTGGTCCTAAGGTCAATTATGAAAACTAGGACACACCCTTTGGGATGTTGGCCTCTGTGCCTACTTATCAGAGCATTGTGAGGCTCTCTGACAAGATATCAACTGAGATTGCAAAACATACATGCATATATTTGTTTTGGACAGAAATTAGGCAATCGTCCTCTTCTTATAGCTTAGGCATTTAAAATAAATTAAAACTCTTGCCCCAAACTACAAGTTGACTAGCAATAGACAGACATTTTCCATATTGTATTTGATTATAAAAATATATCCTTAGTATGTAGAATATTTAATGAAATTATAATCATTGTGTTGAGTTATAAGACAAAAATATTTTACCCTTCATATGCCCCATGTCCATATTTCATGTGGCTAATGCTGATTATTTTGGAATCTTACCATGTTCCACATGCTGCTTTAATTTACCAAATCTCATTTCCATTAAGTAACTGCCACAGTCATATTACAAAGTAGAAAAAAGAGAGTCAAAATTTAGTGTGCCTAGATGGTGATAATCTCTCTTTTCAAGCAAGACCACATCATAATAACAACTGGATAGCTCTCCTCTCACTTGCTTTTGAGGCCAAACTGTCTCTCCAGAAAATGATCTATGCATAAATTGATTAAATTTGTGAATTTAGGAAGGGATATAAGGCATTGAAGCAATTAGAAAATGCTGGCACTTAGTATTCAGCTAAGTAAAGCTTTTTGTTGACTCTTAATTACATGTCTTAAGATAACGTGGATACAAAAATCTAAAAATTTTCTTCAGTGTGGAATTCACAATCTAGTTGACAAAGCCATATGAACAGACAAAAAATAGTTGCACACAGTGGATGCTGAGTGATAGTGGTCAGTTCTATCACTGGTATGGTGTTAAAGGAAACGATTAGGTAGTAGATGACTAAGAGTACACAGGTTCAGGGTAGGCTGGAGAGTTGACTCAGTGGTTAAAGACACTTGCTGCTTTTACAGAGGACCCAAGTTTGATTCCCAGCACCCACCTTGAATAATTAATCTGATACCCTCTTTTTGCATCCTGGAGTACCCATATATGTTGCATAGCACATGTACACATTAATAAAAATATAGATAAATCTTAAAACAAAATATTATCTAGGTGGAAATGGAATGGTTTCAGGCATTGGACCCTTGTGAAGGAGGCATTGTTAAGGGGATTTTTTTCCCTTGATTTCCAAGATGTGCCTGATGAGTACAGTTGGGTCTTCGTTTTGAGGTCCAGGAGTGTCCAACTATCTATTCTTGGTATTACCAGAGACTTCTCATGCCAGATGGCTGTATACATCCAAGTGCAAAGTAGGTGTTCATCAAATGGAATGAACATACCAAATTTGATTGTTGCTTATGATATGAGAAAGTTCCCATAGAAAGCATATTTTTGAATTTGTTAGGGTCCCTTGCTAATAGCTGCCATATGTTTCATTTGAACTGCCTCTTCAGGAAGTTATTTAACATTTTTGGCAATAAAGCAATTAAATGGGGTTTTCTGCTGGCCATATGGGTTCTCTGTAACTTAATATTTTCTTCTCTCTCAATGGAACAAAGGAAAGTCTACTAACAACTTCCAAATGAGAGGGGAAAATCATTCATATTTTGTTATTTTCCTCTATGATATTCAAATGATAGAAAAATCACCATTTCTGTGGGTCCAAACCACTACTACCTGCATATTCTGACTTTCCAATAGCTCTCCTAGGGAAGGGTGCTAGTCTATGTTGGCCAATTAAGGTGGTTTTCCACTTGAAATTAAAAAAAAAAGTAATTGAAAAGAAAGCTCTTTAGTAAAGGAAGAGGAAATAATTTGCCTTAATGAGCACTTTTAAAGCTGTGTGTGGGAGCTTAGCCGGCTGCTCCTGTTTCTGGATGTGAAATGCGCGGAAGGAAGAGCTGACTTGGACATGACTTGTAGAAATATTACCTATGTATGTCATGCCTTTGGGTTTCCTGGGAGGACAGTTCTCTGCACCAATGGCATGAACTCTACCTGACACCTTTGGGAACTTACAGCAACCACTATACTACTGCAGACAGCAGCATAAGGAAAAGATGTCAGATCCGAATGCACTCCATCACAATAGCAATAGATTCTAGTTGATCTAGTTTCTTCTGGATGGTGGGAATGATATCATTTTCTCTATAACGAATTAATTTTATCAATATGCTTTTTCCTTCAGTTACATAAAACACTTTTTTTTGGGTTATTTTGGAATTAGTACCTTACAATGTCACTATCAACAAGGCTTTTTTAATGGTCAGTCTCTTGAAAGAACAGGGAAATAATCTAGAAAATATACTTCTGGGCTCCATGAAAAGACAGCCCCTTTGTTTTCTTTACACAAAGAGCCTTGCCTGGCAGTTTTTGTTTCTTCGCTGTCTCTATTTATTTATCTCCATCTCTCAGTCTCTGTCTCTCACTCTCCCTCTCTTTATGTGTGTGCTTTCTCTCTCTCTGTCTCTCTCTCTCTCTGTGTGTGCTTATTTGGAATTCTTTCAAATATTACAGATGTTTATGTAGAAGTGTCTGGAATTTTTTTCTGTAGGAATTTCCTCCATTTTCCTTTTAAAAATAGTTAAATTCATAATGAATTAGTGACAGTATAACTTACTCTCTTCCATTTAAAACACTCACATTTGTTCTCAAAAGCAGTTTATAAAGAAAATTTCACAATGAGCGATTCTGTCCTTAGAAATGATGGGAAAATATCCCTTGGTGCTGAAGAGCCTGGGTCTCAGATGAGGACTCAAGAGCCCATTGTAGGCAGTGGTAGGAGGTTGGGACTCATACTTGATAGCAGGGAGAGTTAGTGAGTTTACATTTTTTTGAGTAGTTATGAAAGGAAACATTGAAGAAAAGGGGGCATGCTGTGGCTATCACTCTGTATGCTGTGAATGTGTTGCTCTGATTAGTTAATAAATAAAGTGCTGATTGGCCAGTAGCCAGGCAGGAAGTATAGCGGGGGACAAGCAGAGAAGAGAATTCTGCAAAGAGTCAGGAGTCACCAGCCAGATACAGAGGAAGCAAGACATTAAGGCAGAACTAAAGTAAAGGTACCAAGCCACGTGGCTAAACTTAAATAAGAATTATGGGTTAATTTAAGTGTAAGAGCTAGTCAATAGTTAGCCTGAGCTAATGGCTGAGCGGTTTTAATTAATATAAGCTTCTGTGTGTTTACTTGGGTCCAAGCCGCCACAGGGCCACGGGAGCCAGGCAGGACCAGGAAAACTTTAGCTACAGGGGCACACGGGGAAATGGGCTTGGTTCTCTCTTCATCATTTAAAGACTTATTTGAAATCCTTTCAGTGTGTAATACAGCCATCCACTCAGTGGTTTCAGTTTGCTTTCATTTGAATGAAGAGTCTCACTGGAAAGTAGAGTCTGATGGGCAGTATGGGTTAGGAAGTATTTCTTTAGCTTTTGAGGTCATCTTTTAGGAACATCTTCATGGTAGAGGATTTAGAAGTCATCAAATTTCAATTCTTCAAGGACCATCTTCATAATTTCTCTTATCTCTATCTATAAATTGTTTAATACTTAAAAAAAACACTTTAAAGAAGCATCTCTTTTTAAACTTGCTTTTCATAAGAAAAAAAAAGCATGTATTTGTCGACTTGAAGTTTTTGGCTATATTATTCATAATGCATACTCAGTTAAGTGGCTACTCATTTATCACGCTTGCCTCTGCTTCGGCTGGCCTGTCACCCGAGGCCTACGTGTCATGCTTGGAGAGCACCCCTTTTGTTCTTTCTCCATCATGGTGACTGTGAGGATGCTGAGCTCTCAACAGGCTAAGAAATGAACTGCACAATGCTGCAGACACTTGGCTGCCACACTGGAGCTAGACTAGAACCTTCTAAACAGCACTGTCTCCTACGCCACAGGGAGCCCAACCATCACCATGGCTTTCTCTCTCCCAGGCTCTAGTCTTCCCAGTGCTCAGGAATCCATTTAACTTACTTTCTAACCCAGAGTAGATGATATCATATTGTCCAATAGACCCTGCTTTCCAGTGAGAGTCTTCATTCAAATGAAAACAAACTGTACCCAACTCTCAAATTTCTTCGAATTAAAATGAATTTCCTAGATAATTAATAAATTATAAATATACAGCAAGCATAAAATTACATGTCATATGTATAATGCTAGTCAGGAGAATGGAATAAAAGCATATATACTTTTGAATACATAAAAGTATTTGTTAATAGTTTAACATAATTCCACATTATTTCTAGTTTCAAAGTAAAACAGCCAGCACCGTAAATTTGTTTTCTTCTTCTTTTTCATTCAGTCTCTGAGAAGGCTAAGAGACAAACCACTATTTAATTCATACCTATCTGGGACATGATAAGTATTACCAATGATATTAAAATAAAAGCTCAAATTCATTTCAACAGTCAGTGTCTGCATAGTATCCATCTCCCTCGAAGTGTCGTAATATTCACATTGTTTCACTATCTGCAGCTCACAAACTTTCTGTCAAAGCACTACCCTGTCATATCAGAGCTGCCGAAGAGTACAGATGAAAGCCTCTTGAATAACATCCATAAATTTACTTCTGACAAACGCGAACCTTGTTCACTGCGTTGGAATTTATTTTTATCACACCTTGCTCCATGTAAGTGAGCTCTTGGCTGGGACCCAGAAATATTTTTGCTTCAGTGAGACAGCCATTGTAGTGCTAAGCACTGACAAAGTTGATTTGAAATATGTATCTTTTGGGCTCTGTAACCTCTGATGCCCACAACGCCAGGGCTGGTTACGATGCAGATATTCCTTTCTGAAGGCAAAGTTTCTTTGATGTTTTTCATGTCTATTGAAGCTTCTTATCGGAAGCCTAAGGGGACAGAATCTGCTGAAAGTGGAAACTAAGGAGGACATTTGGAGTTTAAGAACATTCGTTGAAACCAAAATATAGTATGAGGACTTTTGGAAATGATAATAAATAATGCCTCAATATTTGACATCTGAAAGTTGTGAATCATGTTAACATTGATGGTCTTTTTACTTCCTGGCCACCACGAGGTGAACTCTGCCCTTTATCCTGATGTAGATATTGCCTTGTCAATAGGCCTTCAGGCAAAGGAGGAAACTGAACATCGATGGAAATCTCTGGAACTATGAACCAAGATAAAGCCTTTCTTCCTTAACAACAAAACTGAGATCTTCTAAGTTGCTCTGCCCTTTGGAGGATGGATGCTGAGGTGCAGGTATGTCCATGTTATCATTTTGAGGCAGAAACCTGCATCAGTCTGTGAAATGTCAGAGGTCTCTGCCATCCAGAGAGGTCTCTGCCATTCATTTAGAGGCAAACTTGATGTTATTTTTGGTTCTTTTTTTGTGATCAACATAATAACTACTCGAGGACAAATGTCCTTTATCAATAAAGTCATGGACCCCAGCTCAGTTTCTCAGACTTCAGAACGGACCTGACTCTCTCCATTTTGTGTTGGGCTCTGTTACTCCCAATTTCCTCGCTACCTTATTCTTCCTCCAGGAAAGCTGGTCTGGATGGCGAGCAGAGCGGTATACCCTAGAAAGCCAAGGTCAGTTTTGATCAACATGGATTTCCCAATCAGAATGCTCACGTTTGATGATACAAGATACCGACTGTTGCATTAAAATGAACCACTGTGGTTTGCATGTCCACCTGTGATAGTCTTGTCTGTTGTACAAGATGCAGATGCAGAGAGCAAATTGCTCACTTTAATATAAAAATCTAAAGTGACGGACAACCATGACAGAGCGGCTTCTGCCACTTTATCCAGATTTAATCTGACAAACACCCCTCCCCTCCCCTGTCCCTCATTCAAGAATACTAATGGAGGTTAGCAAAGTACACGGACATAAGTGGCTACAGGTGGCTAACTCCTGATTTCAGGCTAATAGAACCTCTGGGGATGCGCTGCCGTGGTTCTCACGTCTGCCAGGCAGCCGTGCTCTGGTGCCAACCGCAGCCCGCCAGAGGACAGCGTAAAGAAGGTTTTTGTGAAATGTGTGGAGTGAGCAAGTGGAGAGGCTTGGCTGAGGAGTACAGAGTGGTAGGTTTCTCTTGTTGGAGTGATTGGATAATTTCTTGCATGGGATTCATCTGTAAGGGTGATATAATTTTGAGCAGCATGTTTCTCTTTCTAGTAATTAAAATTAATGTTAACAAATTGTTTAGCTGTCAGAAGAGTTCGAGTTTAGAGAATTTATATGCAAACCCTACAGGGTTCACATATGTCCCATGAGCCCTCTCTTCTTCCAGAGAAGTTATTGGCAGTTACTCTTGTTGGGGAGGGAAGAGTTATTTTCTTCAATGGTATAACCACTGATAACTTACCACACTCAAATAAATAACCCTCCACACATGCTCATGCAGGGAACCCTGATTACACTCAGCAGGGCACAGCACACCAAACAAACAGGAAAAAATAAGACAAGAAATTAGGAAGGGGACTTGGCTGGATGCAGGGGTTTAGGCATAGTAGGAAGGTGTGGGCGTGAGAATGGCCAAAATACAGTATATACTTATATGAGGTTACAAAATAATAACATTGAATGTCTCCTTTTAAGTGAAAGGTGAAAGTACTTAGATTAAGAGAAAAAAATCTTTTTGGAGGTTGCTAAGATCCTCTGTAAACTGTTTCACCCTGCAGAATCATTGCTGATCTCACAGTGTCTACTTAATGATTTAAATGTCACTATTTGTATGTGAGAAATATAATATAAAAGAGTTCTATGATCCTGGGCATCCACTGGGGTCTTGGCACATCCTCAGCAATGACAGAGTAGGACCTCTGCACAGAAGGGAAGACTTCTGGACCCGCGTTATATGAGGAGGCAGGAAGCCATGTAAGAAAGAGGGTCTGGCTACAGTTGTCAGCCATTCTAAAGGACTGAGCAATAGACCTCAATGACATAAGGAACAGGCAACATTTCCTGAGCTGACACTGGATGCTTGCTTTATGCCAGCCACTCTTTTTTGTCCCTTCCTTAAAAAAATAACTTATTGAATTGTTCTTTGAAAATTTCATATTTGTATTTACTGCATTCTGGTTACTGTTGCCCCCTGTGGCGGTCTGAAGGAGAATTGCCTGCCCATAGGCTCATGTATTTGAACACTAGGTCCCCAGTTGGTGGCACTGTTTGGGAGGGTCATGGAACCTTTCACAGGAAGTACAGCATTAGGACAGCCTTCAAAGGGTTTATAGCCTTATCCACTTCTCTCTACTTCCTGTGTGTGTGGATGAAGCTATGACCAGCCAGCGTCCTGCTTCTGCCTCCACAGCATGCCTCCCCCTGTCTCAATGAACTCTATCACTCAGACCATAAGCCAAGCAAGCGCTTTTTCCTTAAGTTTTGGTCATGGCATTTTTCTCACACAACAGAACAGTTACTAATACAGCCTTCACTCACTGAACACCCCTGCAACCATCAATTTCTACCTCTTTCTTTATAGGCCCCCTTCTTCCATTCCTTCCTTTTTGTTTTCTTCTGTGACTTGTGACTTGCTGAGATTAACCAGGACCACCAGTGTCACAATGACTTTGGAGCCATCCAGCAGAGCCTGGTGGGTTCATTAGTGGTTTTATAACAGAAGATACTATCTTTCCCTTCTGCATCACCCATTGGCTATAGCATCTCTGGAGTCCCAATTCACGATTGGTTATTGATAGGCCAGCCTTCTGCAGGCCCGTTGCAGACAGCCACAGCTGCTGTGAGATCATGATCGCCCTGGTTGTGTCCTGCAGAAGACAGCACTTGCCCACTTTTTTCTGACATTCACATTCTTTCTTCTCTCCTTCTACGACATTCCCTGAGTCTCAGAGGGAGTGGCATAAATGTCCTCTTTAGGGCTGAACACTCAGTGGTCACTTATTCCCAGCAATTGAGCAGCCACATGTTTCTTTGCAGATAAATACCATTCGCAGCTTTAACTAGAGAAGTGTTTGTTTGCAACAAGCAGTGGTGGATACAGATAGCTGCACTATCTGCCGGTTGTTCAGAAAGCCCCATGGATGTAGTTTCTGTGAATCACCATTCGCCATGGGGAATGCTTTTTGTTGATGCAGCTGCTTTTGACTCATCCTTACTCCTGTTTGGATTTCCTTATCAATGGTCCTGTAATGCACCCCAATGAACGCTCTAGTTTACTGAGCTAGGTTTGGGTGAAATGTATATATATATATATTTTTTTCTTTTTATCTATCATGAGTCTCCTGTCTGCAATGACTGGATGTTCAGATCTCTTCAGAAGACATTTCACAACACCCCTGTTCTTAAATTTTTGTCTACCCTGCCTCTCCTGGGCTTGAATATTTCATTTTCTATCAATATTCTGCACTATGGGTAAAAGTAAGTTAGACAGGATATTGTTTTCAACTACTGGAAATAAGACACAACTGGGTGAAATATGGGTGGGGAGGAAAAACTGAAGGCTGGTTATTGTAGAGATGCTCAGTGAGTCTGTGTGATGGCTTGAATAGGAACAATAAATTATAACACATTAAACCCTTCTAGTCCACGTGAGCCCTGGGCTGGCCAAACCTTCCCTCTTCAACTTCTAAATAAGATGTTACTGACTAAGGGTACATTTACCAGAACAAAAGAGACATCGATCTATGTCTTTCTCTTTCTCTCACTCTGTGTCTGTGTATGTCTCTCTCTCTCTCTCTCTCTCTCTCTCTCTCTCTCTCTCTCTCTCTCTCTCTCTCTCTCTCTGTGTGTGTGTGTGTGTGTGTGTGTGTGTGTGTGTGTGTGTGCCTGAAGAGGGTTGAAGAGGATGTCAGATCTCAGAAGTTGAAGTCACAGGTGGTTATCACCCAGTGTGGGAGCTAGGAACTGGGCTCTGGTTTGGTGCAGGAGCTGGACACTCTCCTAACCACTGAGCCATCTTTTCATCCCCACAGCTTTATTACTACGACAATGTGAGAAATTGTGCATTTTCATGAGATATATTAGATGCTTTGAGGTTCAGTTTCACGTAATGTTCTCTCTCCAGAGAAACAATATCAGGTGAGATGAACTCATTGGACAAAGGTATAATAGAGATTGTTTTTGTAGGTATGAACTTTTTCATCAACCAGTTGTGATCTCAGAGAGCCAATTTATAATGGTATCAATACAGTTTCTGTTACTACCACAAAACAATGCAGACTGCTCTGTAAAGGAAAAGAGTTTGCTTTAGTTCATGATTCTCCAGAGGAAAGGTGCAGTGTGCACATCTAGTCATAATTTTCTTGCTAGGGAACTCTGAGGCAATGCAGGGTATCACATGACAAACACATATCCACATGTTGTACCTCTGGGTCTACCCATCTCTTACCAACTTCCAGAGTTCAGTCCCGGAAGAGCCACACTAATCTAGTCCTAACCACTTTCCAGGGGTAGGACCTCTAAACAGCATATCTAGATTAATTTTCTTTTCAGCCTCTTATGACTTCATAGTGGGGACTAGTTTTCAACACGGAGCCTTGGGGGCACTGAGACCACATCCAACCCATAGCAATACCTGTCATCAAATTCAAAAGCAATTGGTTTAGTGACAATGTACAGACTGCTTTTTAAAATATGAGCACATTGGCAAATAAAAAAAAAATGCCAAGAAAGGGAGAGAAGAACAGGATGACGTCTGGCCTTGAAGTAACTTCACTGTGTGGCTGGGATCCTATTTCCCACTCGGAAGCTAGGGAGGCGTGCCAGCACTAGCTTTTCAGCATGGCCTACCTCTTCCACCCAGGTCCCCCTAGCATTCTTCCCTAACCATTATTTCTGTGCTTTGCAGATGAATTTCTAAACAGTCTTATTAAATAAGAAACACAGAGCCAAATACAGGAGTAATAGCCGAAGAGATCAAAGAAATAGCGAATAGCTACCGACTAACCTTAGCTTACCACCTCGCCATAGCTTCCCAAGAGAGAGACCTTCTTCCTGTCTAACCTGTGCTTTTGTTGCCTTCCTGTTCTGCCTTCTCATTGGCTTTAAGTCCAGCCACATGACTTCCTCATCACTGCTTAACTGTACAGACCTCCAGGTCTCTATGGTTGGTACTGGGATTAAAGGCGTGTGTCACCACACTTGGCTGTGTCCTTGACCACACAGAGACTCTGCCTGCCATGTGATCAGATTAAGGGCATCTGCTATCACCGCCTGACTGTTTATGGCTTGCTATAACCTCTGATCTCCAGCAAACTTTATTAACATACAAATAAAATATCACATTTCAGCACAAATAAAATATCACTACAATGCTTTTATTATTAGAATAACACAAAGCTGGCTTGGCTCTTGGGTTATGAAGTTGACATATGACAAGTGAATTCTAGTTTCTTTCTTTTTTCTAGGATGGAGTCTTACTTTAGTAGGCCAGCCTGGCCTCTACCTGGCAACCTAACTGCCTCAGTCTCCAGAGTTCTGGCAAAACAGGTTTGTGCTACTACCACTCCTGAGAATCTCAGCTGGAAACATGAGTAAGATGATCCTTCATTATCTCTAACTTCTTTCTTGTTGCTGATTTAGAATATATGGCCTCATGACTTCTGGGTCTATTGAGGGGGTTGAAGACTTTTCCTGCTAACTCTTCCTCACGAGAAACTTGGATCTTGGGGTCTCCTCACCTTTGTATTGAGTGTGACTCATTCAATGATCTATTTTTTGGAATTACAAAGATATATTTGGTTTTACATTTTAAAATAAAAGTATGGCAAAATACCCATTCCCCCCCCCCTTTTTTTTTTTTGTTTTTTTTTGAGACAGGGTTTCTCTGTGTAGCTTTGTGCCTTTCCTGGGACTCGCTTGGTAGCCCAGGCTGACCTCGAACTCACAGAGATCCTCCTGGCTCTGCCTCCCGAGTACTGGGATTAAAGGCGTGCGCCACCACCGCCCGGCCCATTTCCCCTTTTAAATGACACAATATAGCAGGGACTCAACGACAACCAAATGACCATGGCTACTTAAAATGAAAATGATAACAAGAAAGAATATTGCACCTCAAAAAGACATTTAGACTTTACTAAGCAAGGGGCTAAACAGGAAACTTGCTGTAAAAGAAACAGAGACTTCAAGGTGATTCCTCAAACAGGGTGCCTGAGCAGTTTAGAGCATTCTAGAGACAGAGCAAATGTCATGGCTGGGGTGGCGCCCTTCCCTGCCCACCCATGTCCCTCTGCATGGGCACCATCCTGCATCATGGGAGGCACAAGCAGAGGCGGAGCTCATCTGCTTCTGGGACACAGGGAGGGCTTGCTGATGCTCCGTCCTTTCTTTTCACAGAAGCAAATGCATTTTCAAAGTCACCACCCGTAAGCCATCCTCATTATGTCTCATACCTGACACACCATCCCAATGAAAGAGGTGGCCGACTTTTCAGGCACTTTTTATCCCAACTCAGCAAGTATGCAATGTTCTTTTTTGAGTCTATTTTTAATTCCTAGAATGTTTTCTTTTTAGTATTTGGGTCAAAATTCCATCTAAAACGCTATGTTTCCTTTAATTCTCTACCCTAGAAATGTTGAGAATTAGAAAATTAAAGATTTATTGGGGTAAGCTCAAACATACTTCTGGTTGTGTGTATATTATTATATATATTATATGCATAAATATCATTCATTTCATTGAAGTTTTGAAAATACACTTTTGTTTCAAAAACTTTAATCCATTTGGCTTCATAATAAGAGAAATTCAAAGTAAAAATACATTTCTTGTATTAAATAATTTACTTTGTTAATCAAAATACATAAACCATTATCTGTTGGTTACTTTGACAGGCACGCATAGTTATTACTGATCATTATAGTTTTGAAACACAACCAAATATCTGTTGCTAAAATGTACTTCTTTTCTTTGCAGTGCACCAAACGGAAAGAACAAAAAGCTAGCTGCTAATTTTTGTTATAATTTTCTCATTACTTTATACAACGAAGCATTTGGGTTGGATTGATGATGGTTATTTAATTTATAATTATTGATGTCTGTGTGCCGTCTAAGTATCTTAGTGACAACTGATTTCTACCATTAGGGAACTTAGACTTTTCAAATAGTGTTGATGTGACCATACCCCGTCAGGTAGGTTATTCATAACATATTTAAATATACACCAAGCTAAGACAATGTAGCAAAAGGAATGTCCTATTGTTCTTAAATATTTACATATTTTATTTTATGGTAATCCTTTAAGGCATCAAGTAAGCATTTTATTAGTTAGTGATAATATTTATTTTGAAAGTGAATGTTTTTTAGATTATAAAGTAAATATAATTTAGACTTTGAAAATATGAGAAGATGCTCCAGTGTGGCATTCCTGAGATTAATCCAGCCATGTGGCTCATAGCTAATGTATGTCCATATTGCCACTCTTTTGTTTCCTTGGCTGAACTAGGAACTTCCTGGAGATGCCTCTGACCATCCCGTAGATAGGATAGAGAACTTAAAAAAAAATTTTATTTTAGAAAATTGTGTCTTCAGAGTGAGACCTAACCACATTTCTGTTGTTTCTTATATTTTGGTGGTGGTGGTGCTGTACTTTTCAACGTGCTAACAGCTAGATTTCCAAAAGTACTGCCAAGGCCTCAAGAGCCGCAGTAGTAAATGTTATTGAGGAATGTGTGGTGGGATTTATCCTTAAAACTGCATAAGAGGCCGGGCGGTGGTGGCGCACGCCTTTAATCCCAGCACTCGGGAGGCAGAGCCAGGCGGATCTCTGTGAGTTCGAGGCCAGCCTGGGCTACCAAGTGAGTTCCAGGAAAGGCGCAAAGCTACACAGAGAGACCCTGTCTCGAAAAACAACAACAAAAAAAAAACTGCATAAGAGAAACTTTGAGTTGAGAGATACGGCTCAGTAGTCGAGACCACTTGCTACTCTCACAGAGGACACAGGTTCGGTTCCCAGCACTCACTTGGTAGCTAACTACTGTCTATAACTCCAGATCCAGAGGCTCTGACGCCTTTTTCTGGACTCCAGGAGCACTGCTCATACATGATGCATAGACACACATGAAGTCAAAACATACATATCAAATAAATAAAATAAAACTAACTCTTGGTTTTTTTTTTGGAACACCACTTTCAAATGAGCTTTGCCTTCCCTAGCATGACATGACTTTGGTTTCCTTTTTATTTCCTTTGTTAATCTGAGTGTTCTCAGCTCCTAAAGCAAATAGAAACGATGCGCTTTTACTTACAGAATGAAAAATGGAACTTTTATTTTCCAAACCACAGTCGAACTGAACACCCAGCAGAGGCAATAGTCTTTATTGAACTTGAAATGGGATCAGGGTAGCAATTATTTCCCTTAGTGCCTCTCCAAGGTGTTTTATATGTGTGATTTTTTTTCATCTCTGTTTTTCAGGCATCATTAGAGTAACAAGTAACCTTCAACAATACTTGGCGATGCTATATGAGCGTTATTTACCGTCAGATGATCCAAATGATTGATTTTGCTTAAGCACTGAATGCTAAAGAAGGTTTGAGTTTCTTGAAATTACAAAGGCCTGTGAATGAACCACACCAGAGAGAGAGAAGGAGAGAGAGAGAGAGAGAAGGAGAGAGAGAGAGAGAGAGAGAGAGAGAGAGAGAGAGAGAGAGAGAGAGAGAGAGAGAGAGAGAGAGAGAGAGAGAGACTGCAAATAAACCGGTGTGATCCTCACTGAAAGTTCCTTCTAGAACTCTGCAGCTCGTGCCAATTAGTGCATGAAACAACTTAGAAGAGAAGAAAGAAAGAGATGGAAATTTCAGAGGCTGTTCAGTGTCATTTTTTTTTTCCCCTGGGATGGTTTGTTTGGAGCTCTGGAAGCCTGGGAAGGAAGGAGGGAGGTTGGCGAAGGAGTCTAGGTTTGTACAGGGAGCCAGGTCTCTGAGAAGACGGCTTCAAATAAGGCAAGAAGGAAAAGGTCAACCACAACTTCTTTTCATGCCTCTCATAACCGTGGTCCGTTGTGCAGCAGCCCCAGAACATTTCCCAAGCAGTGGAACGTGCCCCGAGACAGTGATGTTGTACAACACACGCCCAAAGCTCCCGGGGCCCAGCGGCTGCAGCACCGCTTTAAAGGAGATGGACGAGCAGGCGGGCTCTGAAGCCGATCATAATAAGGTAGACGCTTAAACGGAGCAGGCTGTCCAGGCGCTGTGCGCAGCAAACAGTCGGCCCTTCGTGTGAAGACAAACAGCTGCTGGAAACGTTTGGAAAATGCCGAGGAGACTTAAGAATTCGCAGACAAAGGAAAAAAAAAAAAAAAAAGAACTTTTGGCACTGTCATGGATGAAAACCAGGACTGGATGTTGTCCGGGAAAAGTGGACACTGGGAACAGAGACTGTTGGCCTCACATGTGAAGCATGATTTATGTTGTTTCTTACAAATAGAAAGTGGTCCTGCTAACTAGTACTGGATGGGATTTCATGAAAATGAGGATAATGACAATTATGACATATCAAAAAGAAGAGGAGGAAAGATGCATTCGTATCCAAATGGTACAAAGTATTTAGGAGTGAAGCAGAGGGAAGCACGTGACTGTGGGGGGGGGGGTTCAGAGTTGTACTGAAGGGAGTCTATACTGAACATGTAATCGCTGGGGTATCAGCTGTCCTCCACGTAAGTGTTTATACTAGAGTGAGACAAGAACACCTCAGGGTTACCAGAGACCTCATATCGTTGCGTAGAAAATTTGAGAAAGAAATAAAATTCATATTGTGTGCTGTTTTTAGTAGTACGTGAGATCTCACTTACTCTGCTACTGTAGACATGTCCTACGATAGACATGAATCGTTGCTCTGTCTACTGTATCGATGCTGTATACACTACCAATTCATGCATCGTTGTGTGTGTGTGTGTGTGTGTGTGTGTGTGTGTAGTATCTTAGGTTTCAGTTAAGCCATTGAAGGTCCCGAAATGTCTCCTTTGCACATACTGAACATAAATTTGTATGTATTCTTTCCATCTGTCTCATCAGCCTCCTACCACATTCCCTGCCTCAGTGGGAGCCAATTTATTTAGATAGAAAGCATTGGGCCGCAATGCTCTTTTTCCCCACTAAGCCTACTGAAAGAGCTTGCCAAGCAAGGTGTCTAAGTGATATGTGTGTAGAACTGAGTTCTTTAGGCATTCCCATCCCTGGTTAGCTATATTACTGGACCTGCTGCCCTTGCTTTCAGATTTTTACCACATCATGGATCCATAGGTCAATATTGGAGGTTAAAAAATTTATTTTCTGTAAGTTCCAAGGCAATAATGTAATTGCTTTCCAAGGCTAGGAGATATAATAGTTGGCTTGAATGAACTGCTATGGCCACTTTCCAGGTTTTTTTTTTTGTGATATGTTTTTGGTAACGTGGGGCAGGCATTGACGTGTAATGCTATCGAGTGGGATACGACTAAACAAAGACCATTTCCAGGCCTGATGTAGAAATTTCGGTACATACAAATGGATGCAAGTGTGTTTCCCTGCTGTTTTACACTCCATACTTTAAGAAGCATGAAAATTGCTTCCTGTGTCCTCATTTCTTACTGTGTATTATCACCCACCCACTCAATAAATACGTGCTGAGTCTCCTCTATTTACCCTATACTGTGCCAGACGTTGGGGTAATTAATGGTTAACTAAGGTCATACAGTTTTCAGCTTCATGGAACATAGGATACAGTCGTGAAACCAAAGTACTTAAGTGAATCACGTAAATGACACTTCAATGTTGTGAACAACGCTGAAAGAAAATTTCAAAGAGGAAAGCCTCATTTAGGTTTTCTGTACAAGTTACATGCATGCTGACACCTAGAAATCAAACAGATGAAGAAGAGGTAGAAAAGTGTTTGATGTAGCAGCGTGGAAACTACATATGCAAAATTTCCAGACTAGAAGTCTTGACTTTTTTTTTTTTTTAAGAATATAAAAATCATACTGGGTCAGAATCGAAGAATGGCTGAGGATGACACTATAGAAATAGGAAGTGACTAGGCACTGCCTTTTAATTTAAAATGTCCCCCATGTGCATGTAGTTGAACACTTGGTCCCCAGCCGATGTTCCTCTTTCAGGCGTTTGTGGAACCTCTAGGAGATGGCGTTTTGCTAGAGGAAGTATATGGCTGGGATGTGGGCTTGATGTTGATACCCCGGCTAGATTCTGGCCTGAGCTTTCTGCTTCCTATGATGCTGAGAGGCAGCAGGCAGCTTTCACACACTCCCTGACCAGTGGAAGAGCCACATCCACTCGTGAACACAGCCACACGTTCCTTGCCATGACAATGCAAGCCAAGAGAAACTTTTCTTGTCTGAAGATGCTTATGATGTGGGCTTTGTTGCAGCAATGAGAAGTGATTGATACACTAACTCCGTGGTTCTCAACCCTCCTAATGCTGTGACCCTTTAAGACTGTTCCTCCTGTTGTGGTGACCCCTGACCATAGCTGCTTTCATTGCTATTTCATAACTGTAATTTTGCTACTGTTATGCATTATAATGTAAATATGTGATAAGCAGGATGTCCTGTGAAACGGCCATTCGACCTTCAAGGGGTGGCGATCCACAGGTTGAGGACTGCTGCACTAGGTGCAACATGACCTTGTCGTTTATGGTCAACATTGAACTTTTACCAGAACCTCACCATGTATCTCCTGCTGACTCTGAACCAGAGTAGTCCAGACCGGCCTTGAAATCATAGAGTTCCCTGCATCTGCCTCCCTAGAGTGCAATTAAAGGCATCAGGACTCTGAACTATGGGTTTTAAGTAGATGAATTAAGTGATCTTTGGTTTTAAAAGATAGTGCTTGCTACTCTGAGAAGAATGCATGTAGAGGAAGAGAACAAAAGCTGAGGTAGCATGTATAGGTTAAAGACCAGGAAAGAGACATAGCTGCTGCTCAGGTTGAGGTAAACTGGGGTCAGGTGTGGAGGGTGATCACGCCTCAACCACATATGGGCAAAGAAAGAATCATCAGCGGATGCTTAGTGAAGGATTGATTGGGAGTGTGGAATTGGTTACTGTTAAAGATCTCTAGCTTCTTGCTATATGAACCTGTATAGAACATCTGTGTAGTTAGAGGAGTCTTCTGGTGGAGTGGGCTGGATGACGAGGAGCTGAATTTGGTTCTGTACAAGTTTCACTGAGAAAATTGGGAGGCTTTTCAACATTGCAGGGGTCTGGAGGTCAGAGTCAAGGTCTGGGGTGACATACAAATGGGATCATTTCATGCTAGAGAGGTAAGACATTGCAGTTAGAGAGTATGCAAAGGGAAAGAGCTGTAGCTGGGACTGGAGAGTGGAATTAAAGTGACAGCCCAGGAAAGAAGACTTTTTGAAATGAGTCAGGGAGTGCATAGAATAGAGTGATCTGACATCAAGTCAGATGAGAATGGAGATGTGACCATGCTGCCTGGCTACCTAGTGTGCAGGTTGCCAAAACATATAACAAAGCTAGATGTGGCAATGTGGTGGGGATGGAGGATGGCAGGAAACTGAAGAATGAGTGTGGGAGGGAAGGAAGCAAAGACATCGATCACTGAATCATTGGTGCAGATACTGATCCATGCACTTCACTCTTTCTGTCAACATTGCATGATAGACAGCTCAGCCCTGGAAAAACACAGCAAATCAGGTTCTTGCCATGCAATAGCTCATGACTATCTAGCATGAAAACAAACAAACAAACAAAGGAACAAACAAACAAAAAAAATCTTCTTATTCCCTCTCCTCATATTGGTTCTTTAGACAGGTGTTGCTTTCTAGATTTACGAGCATCTGTTGATGTCACAGAGTACCCTAGTGTTCCCATATCAAGATATATATAAACACAGAAAACAACACTATTGATGCAGACACTGGGATGAGTAGAGGCATGTCTCAAGACATTGCTAGAAGTTGCTAGGAAACACCCTGCTGTTGGTAGAGCTTGTGGGAGAAATGGAATCCTAGTTATGTCAACCTGGTTCAAGCCATCCTTATCTTAACTTTTATGTGGGAAGTTCTATCCATATCTGGGTTCTTCCCATCAAATCTGTCAAGAGGACCAGAAAAATATTAAATAACCTTGTGAAATTTCCATTTGTTTACTGATTTGGGGGATTACTTGAACTTGAGGTATGTTTGATGCCTTATCTTCTATGTGATTAGGAAATACTACTACTAATTTGGATTTTCTCCTCTTATTAATTAAAATCTAGTTGTATATTCTCACTGTATATTAATAATTCCAGGTCTTACTTGTCCAATCAAATAATATTAGCCTTAAGGACAGAAGAGGCATACATATTTTCTTGCCTCTTGTCCTCCTTATGTGAGTACGATATCTTTCATGTGTCAAATAGCTCTTATTAGCTGATGTGAAATCCCTATCTAATGCCCAGTCTTTATTTGTATCTGAAATTGATAAAGGAGCACTGATTTATGTATATTGTCTTAAAACAAGACTCGTTTTTGCCTTTGGTTGATGAGTCATCTGATATTAAATTTTAATAATGAAAAGAATCCAGCAAAATCTGGCTGAGGTAGAACTTCAGCAGGCTACAAACACGTATTTTGATCAAGTATTAGATTCAATACTTGTAAAATTTTCCAGGAAACTAAGGCCTATGTCATTATAAGAAGTTGATAAGTTTGCCTAAGCAGTCAAATTTTTAGGAGACTGTTGTGTCTTCTGTGAGCTTTGAATGAATATTAACTATAGGGAATTTCATGAACCATTGCATTCCAACCAGTCACCTGCAGCCTTCCTCCTTGAGCTCACTGCTAACCCAGGATGGGCTGTGGTGTTTCTGCATCAAGGTCGGAGGCCCCAGACCATGGGTATAAGATAACCTTAAGGGAGAAGGTAGAGTGTGGTTATCTAGTGAGAGCTTTAGATTTCATACCCTCACTGCCAATCACAACCTTCATTTTTATTTTTGTCTTGTGTGCTGGCTTAGCTTTTCTTCAGACTGTCTGTGACAGGGCAGGCTGAGCACACTGATTCCGAATGTCTTCCCTCTCAGGAGAAGTGGCATGAGCCTGGAAACAGATAGGTCCGCCCAAGTTATTCCTCCTTCTGAAAACCCTTTACATTCCGAAATGAGGTCAAGATAAACATAGAGCATTGAAATGGGATGGAAAAGAGCTCAAGAGAAGAATATGTCCCCACAGGCTTCCATGAAGCACCATCTGGACCAAGGGAGAGAAGTTCACTGGGTCCTTTATCACTTGGAGCCAAGTTCTTCTAGGCCCAGAGGTTTTGGTGATTTTCTGGCTTTCAGAACCTTCTAAGTTTGCACATTTGTTATCTGGGGGAATTCTATAGAGGAGTGCTTTGTAAGCAAGCCTAAACTTTCATTTGATTTTTTGTCTTTCTGTGATCAAGCTTGGCCACTGTTGTAGTCTGAAGAGGAAGTGTCCCCTGTGATATCTGAGCAGTTAGTCTTGGGGGGGCGGGCATGGCATGTTAGGAGGTTGTGGGAATGTTAGGACATGGGGCCAAACTGGAGGAGGCAGATCCCAGGAAGAAGGGCTCTGAGGCTCTGTTTGCTCCCAGGTCCCTTTCATGTCTGTCTGTTTTTCATCCGCCACCAACTGATTAGCCTCCTCTTTTCGTGCTTCTGCTGTCCCGATGCTTTGCTTTACGACGGAGCCTGAAACATGAAGCAGCTGAAAGCCCTTAAACCCAGAAGTAGATGAAACAAGTGGCAGTCCCAAATTATGAAATACACTTTTTAACTAAAATTACTTGTTATGATACAAAATAAATTCTTTCTCAACAATGGAACTACAGCCTTGTGAGTGATGAGTGCTGCTCTGATTTGCTTTGCATCAAGAAAATAATGATGGAGGAGGGAAAATATGGTGTTTTCTTGTAAGAGAAGTTCTTGGGGGAGGCTTCTGAAGCTGTGAGTTGAGAACATAGAGAAGGAATTCAAAGCTTTGCAGTATTGTAATAGATCTGTCTCAGTGAAAGGCAAAAACCCAAAGAAGGAACGTGTAAGCTGAAGGTGGGTTGAGATGAAGAGAAGCATGTTGTTAAAACACCTATTGCTGTGGAGAAGCAAGGAGGGGAAAAGGTGGGTATGGTAGTACACACCTGTCATCTCAGTATGAGAGACTGAGGTAGGAGGGTCATGAGTTTGAGGCCAGCCTATAACATGTTTAAAGCCAGCCTGACATATTAGAGCAAACTGTTGCCTCAAAAACCAAGCAAGCAAGCAAGCAAGCAGAAAGGTGAAAAGTCTATTTCCCCAGTTTCTCATAAGCTGGCTTCTGTCTGTTCTTCAATGCATTTACTCTCAGAGTTCCTATGCTCTTGTTTGATGGGGCATTGGGGAGTGAACCAGGGTGCACAAACATACTAAGCATAAATTCTGTGGCTGTAATGTGCCCCCCCCATTTTCCATGCACTAATTAAGAAGTGATAGAACAAAAGAAATCTTCAAACAAACCAAAACCAAAATAATGTTTTAGTTAAATGGAGGAAAGAAAAGAGACACCACAAGAAACCAAAAAAGTTTTCCATAAACACTGAATCCTAGGATGTTTTGTACTGCTTAAAATAGGATTTGCTTTTTGAAATGTCTTAGACGTCATATAAATATTTTTGTATTACATGCATATATAAAATATTGATATTAGCTCCTTGTCTTACATGGTTTCATTCCTTTATGCAGTCTGAGTCTTCACTTATCTCTGCCACCCCATCCTAGCATAGGAGTGCTGGGAGTGGAGGTGTGTGCCACTGCATCAGCTTTTCATATGGGTTTGCGTGCCAAGTGCTTTCATCCTCAGAGAAATGTCTGTGGCCCACTTCTCACTGCTTCTTATACAACTTTGAAAATTATGTTTACACTATCTCATGATGATGATGATGATGATGATTATGTTTAAATCATTCCTTTCAAGACACCCTTTTCCAATCAACGTTATACGTTTCTCATCACATGAAGAATGGAGATGTTCAAGGCAGACTCAAACCAGTCAAAGCAGGTTAGAGTCGGCTTTGGAAAAAGACTCTTCCAGTGTTTGTAACGTGAACTGCAGTGGGCCTTGTAGGAGAAGCTGAGGCAGGAGGATCACCTGTTCAAGGCCTGCTTGGTCTACAGAGTGAGTTCCAGACCCTGGGTAATAGGTGAGAACTGGTCTGAAAATAATAAGAGAAGGCTGGGGATATAATTAAATGGAAGACACTTGCCTAGCAAGCATAAGGAACTAGGTTTAGACCTTAATGCTAAAAAAAGTCCACTTCTCACCACCATTTAAAATATGTTGCTATTAAGATATATAAAGTAAAAATTCACATAGCTCAGAATCCATAGGAGTTTTCAATCAGTCAGACTGACATTTCCTTCTTTGTCTAACATCAAATTTTCAGATCTTGGTTTTTGAGGCAAACCTGTTCACATCCCCAGACTTCACAGTAGAAAAGAAAACACTCATATTTTGTCAGGTACAAAATATGTTTTGAGTGTTTTTTTCTATTCCAAACCCTATTCCAGCATTGGGCAAACAGTAGTAAAGAGAACCCCAAAGCCCCTATCAAGAAGCTAACTTTCTAATATTGGAGACTGAGCACTGGGGAAATGGATCAGTTAATGTGATATTCAGATACAGGGTTGGAAAGAGAAAAAAAAAAAAGGGGAGTCATAGAATGTGGGCAGGGGGTTGCTTTAGCCAGAATAGTCACAGCAGGCAGCTGTCTTGGAGGTGGCATTTGAGAAGCCATCACAGTTCTGAAAAGAAGCAGGCTCAGTGCAGACATGAGAAGCAAGGGCTGAGGGGCAGCAGGCCAGGAACCCCGGACACGGAAGGAACTTGGTGTGTTCCAAGGCCAAGGCCAGAGGCACTGAGGCATAGAGAAAGGGTAGGAGGCTACAGGGAAGAGGTCATGGAGCAGGCACAGGCTGAATGTGTAAGCCTGGGAAAAAAATTCTGTGGCCGGTTGCAATGGGAAGCAGCTGGCAGGTCTTAAGCAGGCAGAATATCTTGATCTGATTAATGCTTAGAAGATTATTGCCACAGAGGCTAGACTGTGAGGGCAGGAGGGCAGCTGGGAAACTGGGCAACTATGACCACTTGAGCTGGGTTTGTGGAGCACTAGCATCTTTTCTGACAAGGTCAATGAGAGGGGAAGAATCATCAACTACTTCATAGCTGTTGGTGGGCAAAACTGTGTGAGGAGGACGGGCCACCAGAAGAAGATGCAAGGGTTGAGTCTGCCAGTTTGATCTGGTATATCGTCTGAAGACCTGGGAGAGAAACTAGCCTCATTTTCTCATGTGAAATGCAGGAATCCAAGTCATAATTGTAGTTATGGTTTATGGGAGATAGGTGTGTGCTACATGGCATTCTAAGATGTGTTACTGGAACGGACCTCTTAGTAACTGAACTCTGGCCTACAGAGAGAGAGAGAGAGAGAGAGAGAGAGAGAGAGAGAGAGAGAGGAGAGAGAGAGAGAGAGAGAGAGAGAGAAAGAGAGAGAGGGAGAGAGAGAAAGAGAGAGAGAGAGATGCACACCCATGCATGCACATGTGTGCAAATGCACCTGCACATTAAAAATCATATGCACATATACATAAAAATAAAATATAATTCGGTGAGTTCTTTACCCTTATAGATCTTTCAATAGAGGTAGAGGCTATTTGTGTGTGTGTGTGTGTGTGTGTGTGTGTGTGTGTGTGTGTGTGTATGTGTGTGTGTGTGTGTGTGTGTGTGTATGTGTGTGTGTGTAAAACATATTTCATTGTTTGCTACAGTCCAGAGAAGTAGAGCCTTTGGCAAACTTTATCTTTGTAATATCTTCACAGTCATAAAACGTTGCTCATGTCTGAGAAAACATGGCTTGGTATTGAGAGTGAAGACAGAGTTACAATGATAGAAATGATAAGATACAAATATGTTTTATGGCATTTTCTAACTGACTTGAATCTTTTGTATTAAGAAAAATAAAAATTCCAAGGGAAGATTTTTTTGGTCTTACTAGAGAAGTACAGTTTTCTGCATGGGTGAGAATGCTCATGCTCTATTATTTCATCCATAGCTACAAAGACCGTGCAGAGATAAGACAGTCAATCAATTCTATTGGCCCGCAGACAGTACTGTGACTTAGGGAGGGGTCTGGGACTAGGATGATGGGAAGGTTGAGTTGAAGCCCTAAGTCTGTCACTGAGAAAATATACACTTTTGGCATCCATCTTGTCTTCATTACCTACAAAGTGAAAACAGCAGCAGTCCCTTCAAGGCTGTTGTCATGACTAATAGAACCAAACTGGAAAGGCCGGGGGTGTGTCACTCAAATACCAACCGACATTGCCATGTAATGTTGACAGTATTTCAGGAAAGCAAAGTCCAAACATCAAACTACTGTCAAATGTGTTGGTCAAATATAGTTAAGATAGAGAAATAATTGAATGGAAGCAAGTGACTTAATAAGTCAGTTTTCAGAGATGAAAGAAAAAAATATAAACAACAGCAAACCGAACCAACCAACCAAACAAAAAACCCAATTGTTTCTGGCCAAAGGCAGAGGGGAAAATATCTCCCTTCCTGGATGAAAAGTTAGAGTGAAAAATCTTTTCAGATTGTTGCTGAACAATGAATTTGAGAACTGGTTTAGAATTATTTTAAAATGAAATTACCATCTGTCCAATTTTCAAGTGATGGATAATCTAATTTTTGATGAGATTAATTCATTAATAGTTCTGTAAAATAATCGGTCCAATATTTCCAGAGGTCATGACCCAGAATAAAAACATATTGCAGGGGATCTGTATGGTACAATTGTTTTTATTGCCTTATTTTATTTGCTAATCACATTAGCATCAGGAATAATGAACAGATGGGAAAAATAAGGGAATCATGTTCTGCTGTGTATTCACACTGTTCAGTTTTACTGTGTGCTTCACGGAATCTAAGTGAATGAGAGAAAAATTAAGAAATCTGAATTTCCAAAGTACCATATGTTTTATAGACCATACATGTGTATGGTGTATGGTACCCATAGAACATCTATCCCACCAGTTTTGATAAAAACAAGATTAGAAACCATAATATTTGTGCGTGGTACACTAGAAGGTTCAGTGTCACTATACAGTATCACTCCAAGAATTTAGTGCCCTGTTAAATGGACAGTTCTCTGCCCAGCTTCTCTCCCTTGGCTTTTGTGCACTAGAATCTGGACTGAAAGCAAGCTTTATCCTAACTTGCTCTTCAACTGAGAGAGTTATTTGGCCACTGGGGTATTTTACCCAATCATAGGTTTGTGGGAAACAGTGTGTCATAGTTTGTTAGAAATTGCTAAGGAGAATTTAGGTGCACAATGGTATGGTTTTCAAAATTATTTTACTGCAACTATAAATAATTGTGTTTGAGCTAGTAGTTGCCATCTATGCTGATAGCAAACCTGAAGTTAAGGGCTGGGAGCCTACCTGCTGACTTTGTTAGAAAAAAAGAGAAGAAAGATACAATTATAAAAGAAATATTGCGGGCAGTGGTGGCGTACACCTTTAATCCCAGCACTTAGGAAGCAGAGCCAGGCAGATCTCTGTGAGTTCAAGGCCATCCTGGTCTACAGAGTGAGATCCAGGACAGGCACCAAAACTACACAGGGAAACTTTGTCTCAAAAAAGCAAAACAAACAAACAAACAAACAAACAAACAAAAGAACTATTGTATATGGCCCAAGTCATAAGTTCTCTGCTGAATCCATCCACTAAGGTTTGCAAGCAGATAAATGATTCTTTTTTACTTTGTAACAGCTTAAAATATTACCAAAGATGTACTTCTTCCAGAGTTAAACAGTGTCCTATGGCTGTATTCAATTTTCTGTGATCACTCCTGTTCCTCTAAGTGGTCTACCAGAGTTAAAGTCTGTCTGAAGGTTTAGGCTTCCCTTATTATGGTACTGGCACAGTCATATTAACAGTAAATTATAGTGATTTACATCGTGAAAACTACTATACGGAGTTTCCAGTCCAGGAGAAATATTGTATTCAGTAGGATTTGAATAAAAATAGTGGGCAAGTGTCCAGTCCCAATGGATACATCTACAACACACCCCTTATATCTATGGCTCAGGAAGATTGCAGAACAGGAAGCTGAAAGATAAATTGTGAGGCCAAAGGACCAGGAAGGACATCTGCTGAGAAACTGTGTCTTGTGTATAGGATAAGGGGAGAGGCACTCATGAAACATTGACAACATGGCTGCCTAGACAGGACCAGCACAATGACATCACCAGTTGACATGCTAAGATGAGTGGGGAAATCTCAGATGACCCCAACCCTAGGTGAGGAGCTACAAGCAATTAATGACTGCCAGAGTGGGAGAAACAGTCTTCCCTAGGGATGAGCTCCCTAAGTGGTTATCCAAGTGCCAAGTGGTCAGCCCTAGAAACATACACATAAGCATGACACTAGTGGACTCGTAGGTTCTATTTATGCATTTATATGTGTGTATATATGTAACTAAAGGAAGAAAAGAAAATAACAGAGATAATGCATGATAGTAGAAGGAGAGGTGAGAGGCAGAGGTAGAACAGTGAGAAAGGAGAGAAAGATATGGTAATAGGAATAGAAGATGAGCAAAGTATAGTCAACATGCATGAAACATCACAATGAAACCCTTTTAAAAGAAATGTGTTAATAAAATGGAAAAAATAATGTGCTGAGGATCACATATCAATAAATTCTTGGGTTTTTTTGTTGAAATATTTTCTTTAGCTTCCCCAAAATACAGAAGCTTCTTGCATTCTATAGTACTTAACAGAATAACTAGAAAGTTATCAAGCCTTAACTGCCTTCCTCAAAATTGGGATGAGCTGGGTCAAATACAGAAATGAAAATAGTGAAGAGGCATTGTAGCTTTACATGTGGACATGTGTCACGATTTTAGCTATGAATAGTTCTTAAACTCAAGAGTGGGTCACAGTGACCTAGTGAAAAATGGTCATCTTGCCTTTGGGATCTTTTCTGATGTGTTCTCGTGCATGAGCATATGTCAAGAACCATCAGCTTAAAGGATCTGCAGTTACTTTCTGGTTGGGGACGTGCTGCTGGGCTTGGGGGTGCCATAGCAGTGGAGTGTGGTAAGGGACCCTAAAAGAAAGCTTTGGAACTGGGTTGCCACAGTGGGACTGCAGTGAGCAAAATGGTCAAGCTCATGGTTCTGCTGTGCTCTGAGTGATACAGGATCCTTTTCAAACATTAGGAGCTCTTGGCGTGGAGCCCTAAGGAAGAAAAACCCATCCAGGACAGCCAAGGGCAGGATGATTACATATGAAATGTAAATGCAGAGGAAGGATAGAAGGCCATCCACCAACTTCTATAGTCTCGTGTTAATGAGAAATAAGGTACATCATCAGATGAGCAATCTTTGAATAAGTACTACAAAACAAATTAAGACACTGGTCAGGGCTCTCTGCTCCTCCCTGTTCCAGAGACAGCTGTATCTTTTCATGCAGTGCCAGCCTCATTCCTGAGACACGATGGTAAATGTCGGAGTGAATGAATTTGGCCATATTAGACACACCTGGTTACCAGGGCTGCCTTCATGGCTGGCAAAGTTAACATTTTTGCCATCAATGTCCCCTTCATTGACCTCAACTACATGGTCACATATTTCAATATGACTCTACCCATTGCAAGTTCAATGGTATGGTCAAAGCTGAGAATGGTAAGCTCATCATCAATGGGAAGGCCATTACCATCTTCCAGGAGCGAGATCCCGCCAACATCAAATGGGGTGTTACTGATGCTGAGTATGTTGTGGAATGTACTGGTGTCTTCTCCACCATGGAGAAGGCTAGGGCTCATTTGAAGGGTGGGGCCAAAAGGGTCATCATCTCCAAACCCCTTCTGCTGATGCCCTCATGTTTGTGATGGGTGTGAACCATGAGAAGTATGACAACTCACTCAAGATTGTCAACAGTGCTTTCTGCATCACCAACTGCTTAGCCCCCCTGGCCAAGGTCATCCATGAGAACTTTGGCATTGTGGAAGGACTTATGACCACAGTCCATGCCATCACTGCCACCCAGAAGACTGTGGATGGCCCCTCTAGGAAGCTGTGGAGTGATGGCTGTGGGGCTGCCCAGAATATCATCCCTGTAACCACTGGTGCTGCCAAGGCTATGGGCAAGGTCATTCCAGAGCTGATTGGGAAGCTCACTGGCATGGCCTTCCATGTTCCTACCCTCGATGTGTCTGTCATGGGTCTGACATGCTGCCTGGAGAAAGCTGCCAAGTATAATGACATCAAGAAGGTGGCAAAACAGGCATCTAAGGGCTCACTAAAGAGCATCCTGGGCTACTGAGGACCAGGTTGTCTCCCGTGACTTTAACAGTGATACCCACTCTTCCACCTTTGATGCTGGGGCTGGCATTGCTCTCAATGACAACTTTGTGAAGCTCATTTCCTGGTACGACAATGAATATAGATAAAGCAATAGGGTGGTGGACATCATGGCCCACATGGCCTCCAAGGAGTGGGAAACCCTGGACCACCCACCCCAGCAAGAACACGATAGCAAGAGAGAGGCCCTCAGCTACTGAGCAGTCCCTGTCCTAACTCAGCTCCCAATACTGAGCATCTCCCTTACAGTTTCCATCCCAGATCCCCAGAGTAACAGGAGGGGCTTAGAGAGCCCTTTTCTCTTGAATACCATGAATAAAATTCACTGAACTTCCCAGCAAAAAAGACACTGGTCAGTATTTTTTTTTTTAAGCTAGATAGGTTGAATGTCCCTTATCTAAAATATCCAAAATGCTTAGGACCTAATAGTTTAAATTTTTGAATATGTGTACATATGTAGATACATATATGTATACACATATACATATATTTCACTTAAAACTGAAATGAGCCTGTCAGGAAAATGCATTTGTCATATTTCAATTAAATCATTTTCTTTGGCATTGCTAATTTCCAAATAAAAACCATTTCAAATCTGGAAAGATGCATACATAATTAATGGGCTATAAAGTAAATGAAACTACAGCAATACCTCCCCCCCTCCCTGTATAGTAAAATACAATGGCAGGTAAAAAAAAAATCACTGTACCTAGTACGTCATCTTTAGTCATCACACCTATCAGTTGAAAATATGAAGAATAGGTAGAGAAGAAAAGGGAATTCTGACTGAAGACAGCAGCATGTTAAGTTCTGCTTGACTTCCAACTGGATGGCCGGCACAGTTTCTATTTAATACCATGATATAGACTCTTCTCTAAATGTCTAGCCTGTCAGCCTTACTGTTATCAGGCTTCCTAGCCTCCGAATTACATGAAGGCATTCTTTAGAATGGTTCTTGTCTTCCCTTTCTTTCTCTCTCTCTGTTTCTGCCTCTGTCGCTGGCCCTGCCTCCCTTCAGCCTGTCCGATGGGTTTTGTTTCCCTGGAGAACACTAATACAACATATATCAATGACAAGACTAATCATCTGGAATTGCTGAGCTTCGGGCTTGTTTTGAATGTGACTATGGTGACCAAACAATGGTTTTTCACGTTGACTACTTGAGAGCAATTTGATTTACCACCCGATCTCCACCATCTCTACCCTTTTCCCATCAGAAAGTACTCATACTAACCTGCTCTAGATGGCTGACATTTTTGCAAACAGGCCTGCCTACCTATGCTCTCTGCCACTGCCTTTGCTTGGAAACCTCAGAGAGAAGTGATTTTCTTCTTTTTTTTTTTGTCTGCATTTTTTTTATTTTGTTCTTTGTGATACCAAGGCCCAAAGTATGTATATTTCAGAAATACTCACAATAAATGTGTCTTACAAAGTTCAAAATGTGTTCAAGGGTGTTCCATGCCTTGAATTATAATGGATTCCATGCTTAATAATAATAGACATTATATATACATACAAAACAAACATTTACTTTGAGTTTAAGCTGAAATGTTTGAATCTATAAATTACTGTGTTAAAATTTTGCATTTCTTAATTGATGCAATATACTTTTTTTTTGGCTTTCTTTTTGTTCACTGATTCAATCAGTTTGAAAGAGACTGGGTTGCCCACATCACCATACTTGTACCACTTAATCATGCTGTTTGCAACCAAATGTGTAGATACAACAAGTAATTATTCTGACCAGAAAGCGGTGCTCAGTGCCTGCGATGGGAACATTATGTACAGGGCTGCCATTTTGCATAACTCCCAGGGTTGTGGAATGTGGTCCCCAGTCAGTTATAACCACGGAATGGAACAGAGCACCAGCCCCTCATGCCTATGTACGCTTAGTGCCAAAACGTACTAAATTAAAGTTATGAGATGGGGAAGACATTTGTTGAGTGTGTCTTTTGGGCATGGGTACACAAAGCTAGGCAACTCAGGTCCATAACCTTGTTTGGATGTCACTGTATTTGTAAGAGGATATAATCTCTTATTTCCATTTTCTGAGGGGAAAAAAATCAAGTCAAGGTGCATTGAAGATGTGAAGTGACTTTCCAAAAATCAAACTGTCAGGAAACAAGAAAGAGTGCCAGCTAGTTCTGATTCCCATTTCTTTGCTCTTTTCCTTCACTCAATTGCTCTTCAGGAAAAGTTACTGCCTTGCTGCCTTTGACTCATTTTATAGATGTATTATCCCGATTTTCCACAGACAGGCACTTTTTCTAGGTTTTGCTCTGAAAATAAACTCACAGCAGGTGAGTCTAAGTCAATAATCTCTATAATTTTGATGTATTTAGAGGTTCATATTTGAAATACTTCGTTAATTCATTTTCTAGAATGGTAGAACTAGTCTAAGTGCAAGCCATTAAGGTATTTGATAACTATAATTTTCTTCAAGACACTGGCAAAGGTTTCACCATTTTGTGATTTCTTTTGATTTGCTACTTTATGAACTTCTATTTGAACCTATAAGCCATTCATTAATTTATTCTTTATTCTTCCATTGACTACACACTGAGTGCAGGAACAAATATGTAAGCATTTTGTGTTCCAGAAGATCCAAAGATGAATTAACATTTGGTCCTATTTTTAAAGTAACTGCAATCTAGAAAAAGAGTTCAAACTGTTGAACAAACAAGAAAACAGAGTATAGGGTGACAAGTGGTCATTGGTGTTTGCCACAGAGCAATGGCAGGCAAAGACTTCTCAACAGAAAAGTGATAAGGAGTTAGCTACCATGCCTCTGTGGCTGTTATGATGAGAAAGATTAGACCGTCTTTTAGGAAAGTAAATGCAGATGTAATAATTTAAATACATTTTTCCATTTCTCAGAGAATAAAAGGAGAGAGTTTCCATTTGTAATTAGACATCATTTGCATATGGTGAAATAAAATACATAATTGTACATATACACAACCCATTCAGTCAATTTCTTTAAAAATTTAAATATATTAATTTTTATTTTATGTGCATGGGTGTTTTGCTTGCATGGATGCCTGTGTTCCATGTATGTGCAGTGCCCATGGAGGTCAGAAGAGTGTATCAGATCTCCTGTAACTAGAGTTACACATTGTTGTGAGCTGCCACATGCATACTGGGAACCGAATCTGGGTCCTCTGCAATAGCAGCAAGTGCTCTTACCCACTGAGACATCTCTCCAGCCTCCAGTTTATTCAGTCTCTTCTTATGTGAGTCACTAAGTCAGATGATGGGAAAGAATTTTTTCAAGTGGATCATGAAGATAAATAATATGATATTGTTCCAGAATAGAATGGAGCAAAGGCACCACGCACCATCCCTCATCCTACGGATGAAGGGCGACAGTCATGGAAGACACACATGGCCCCTACCCTACAGACACGGATTGAGAGAAAAGGAAACTTTAAAGGGTAGAACCTGAAAGCTTGCTTTTCCTTCTCTAAGAACATCCAACTATCATGTGCCTGAGACATCAAGAAAGAACAATAAGTTGTGAGGAGCAGAGTTGATCCAGCTCTGCTAGAATGAAAACCACACTTATCATTACAGAAAAAGTGGAGGAAATATATGGTCTTGCAGTGAGAGTTAAAGGTGACTTTGGAGAGACAAGTGAGGGAGAAAAGGAGGGAGGAGATAGTGGAGTAGGGGTTGGCAGGGGAGGCTGGAAGGTCTTTCTTTTGGAAGAGATAATCCACCTATGTGCTTAAATAAAGATTGCCAAATGGAATTTTATCACTCATACCTTTGACTCAGTGATGATTTGGGGAGGGATATAAAGTTTCAAACTTTTTTGGGGGGTGCTTAAGGTGTGATTCATAGGAATATGAGAGAAACATGCGAATTTGTCATCCGGATATATTACACCTTGTATTTTCAGTTTAATGCATGATAAGAAGAGTCTCAAGGCACACTGGGGGAAACGGTTTATATGAGTGAAGCTACTGAAATCACATCTTGAGTCTGGGGCCCTAGGCTTCTCTGACTTTACTTCTGGAGAGTATTATGTGTCGATAACTTGGCTACATTTTAGGTACACATATTTTTCACGTGAAGGGATTCTTGAAAGAATTAGAGGAAGCTTTGAATCATATTGCAGTCTACTGGTTTTGGGGGTCGAACAAATAAGTTCACGACCAAAACATGAGATTTTTTTAGTTACTGATGCAAATGACATAAGGCTAGCTTGAATTTGCTAACCTTAGCTGTGGTCTAAATGCTCACTTACAAGTGTGCTTTCCAGAACTCAGAAATTGTTGTCTTCTAGACAACGAGACATGAAGATGGTCAACTCTGCTGTTAGTCTCTCAATATCACATACTAAAGCTTAAACATTTTCCATGCTTTCTGTGACATGAGACATAGGTACCAGGGGGATGGCTAGCAGCGTGTGCACAGCCCTTGTCATGGAATGGGGTTACTGGCCTTCTTATTATCCAGGTTGTAAACGGGATATATCCAGGAGGGAGATGATAAAAGTCTAGGCTGGTCTTGTCCAGGAAAGCCCTCTCATTTTTAATTCACAGCTCATTAAATTGTTTTATTTGTTGCCCTTTCTCTCTTAGAGCAGATATTTCTAATAATATTTTACCTCCACTTGGGTGGAGGAAAAATGAAAAATCCAAATATACTTCCTTTGGTATTTTAGAAAATAATCTCTCAAGTTCACACCAATGGAAGATTGAAAGTGTTTCCATAATATTCATGAAGAAAACGGTATATTTGTTTCAGAGGTGAATCAGACCTAGAGAGCTCTAAACCATGACTGGTGATGAGTAGGTGCTTTGAGACTCAACAAAGGATGCAGCTGCATAACACAGTCGGGTGGTTTATAAATGAGAATTGTGAATTTAGAATTGTCAACTTGGACGACTGTCGACAATGATTTCACTGTTCACATGGAGTATGGAAGACCCCCCCCCCCTTTGTAACTATTATATGAACTTCTACTCCGGCTTTTGTTGCTTTCCATGGAAAGATCTTAAAAATAACTACATGTCTAAATATTGAACTTTAGTGCTAGAATTCATAAAATATACTTCTTAGAGGAGATTTTTTTCATAGGTTATTTGCTGGAGTCAGGGTTTTGAAAAAAGAGCAACTCAGGGAAATTTATCAGGAATGAGGCAGGTGACCTAATGTCATGAAGTTTCCTTTTATGCTTTTGAAATGGTGGCTTCTATGGTTTGAATGTGTCTTACCCCCAAGTCCATCACATTCATAATGAAATGGTGTTGAAAGATAATGGGGAATGAGTATATTTTTCACAGGACTTGGTTAGTTCTTTAGGGACTGGATTGTTATAAAGCAAGGCTGCTTCTCCCTCAGCGTCTTCTTAGATATACATGCCACTCTACTTTCTGTCATAAACTGGAGTAGCCCAAGGCCTTACCAGTAGCCAAGGAGATTGCTTCCCCACACTCTGGGACTTCCCAGACTCCAGAACCATGAACTAAATGGACCTCTTTTCTTGGCTTCAAGTATTGTTATAGCAATAGAAAACAGACCAAAACAGCTTCAAAGCATAAAGGACAGATCTAAAATGTTTCTGAAAAATGAATCTGTTTATGTGGTACTCACATATGTGATATTTATTATATTTAGTGCAGTTTTATGTTATATCTACTATATATTGTCTTAGGTAGGGTTTCTATTGCTGTGATAAAACACCATGACCTGAAGAAATTTGAGGAGGAAAGGGTTTATTTTATCTTATGGCTTTAAGTTTATCATCCAGGGAAGTCAGGGCAGGAATGGGGAGGCAGAAACTGATGCAGAGGCCATGGTTACTTACTGGCTTGCTTTTCATGGCTTGTTCAATCTGCTTTATTATAATACCCAGGAAAAGCAGCCCAGGGGTGACATTCCCCACTTCCCCCACACACAGTGAGTTGAGCCCTCTCACACCAATCATCAATAAAGAAAATGCACCATGGTCTTGTCTACAGTCCAATCTGGTGACTGTATTTTCTCAGTTGAGGTTCCTCTTCTCAAATGACCCTAGTTGTGTCAAGTTGACATAAACTAACCAGCACATGCATAAACTAATATATCATTAACGAATCAGTGGGGAGTGTGTTAGCATGTCTATTTTCTATGTGAGAAAATGAAAGCACAAAAGATTTAAGAGACTAATGTTACAAACTAGGAAGCAAAGTTGGGACATAGTCCTAAGTCCACATCATTCACCACTGATGACACTGATGACCACTAATGTCCTTGTCAATTCTTAGCAATCAGATCCATCCACTCTTCTCCCAATTTTGGCATAGCCTATACACAATACCTTTTATTGTTTGGGGAAAAAAAAAGGAGGAGCTCCATGGTTAAGAGCACATATTGCTCCAAAAAGGACCTGAGTTCAGTTCCTAGCAGCCATGTCAGGCAGCTGACAACCACGTGAAACCCCAGCTCCAGGGGATTTACAGGCTTCTTCTATCCTCTGAGGGCACTGCACTCACATGTATAAACCTATTTTCTCTCTCACATGTACACACATAATTAAAAAGGAACATTTATATGTTTCTCTAAAAAGGATATATTATGAAGACTGAAAATTACCTGAAGTTGTAATTACAGTATCTACAGGTTTTTGTTTTTTTTTTTAACAACATATCCACATGCATGGCTTGCATGTCACACACTTTTCTTCTACAGTGAAAGGCAGAATTGAGGACATGAAATACAAATTTCACAATACTACTTACCTGGTTCTTTACAGAAAAAAATGTCAGTGCTAACATACAAAAATAGCAATTGCCCAGATGTCTATGTTATGACACCTTTTTCAAAAGAAATGCCAAAATAGTTTTCAGTAGTTTGTATTATAGTGTTATGTTTTTTCTTTCCTTATTTTATATTAAATGTGTATCCATTCATTCATTTATGCCAGACATTATTGGTAGAAAAAAAATTTTAAAGGCAGGAAAGTATCAGGGTAAAATTGAAAAAATTCTGTTATGCCTTTTTAGTCAATTCTAATGTTTCCCAAGGCATCTCTATTTTGATTTGCATATCAAAGTGATTATTAAATCTCACAATAACTAATTTCAGTCTAGTTAACATAGAGAATGTATTTTGTATTATAGTTGAATAACTCCACATGCATACATACTTAAAAATTTTTCTTAGCAAAATGATAGACAAAAAGCCACAACACAAGAATTTTACTCAGAAATCAATCATTTTTTCTAATGGACACTGTATACTTCTATATCTCAAATGACATGACTGTGCTTGTGACTATATTGTCCTAAAACATGGCTAGAAGATGCCATGCCCTCTCAGGCTCCAGATGAGGCAGATTAGAGACATCAAGCCTAGGTGAGGCCTGTCCCAAGAAACCCCCAGGAGGAGGAAGGGAAGATGGATAGATGCTCAGGGTATTTAGTTAGATACTGTGGTTTGGACAAGTGTCCCCACAGGCCTATGTATTAGAACATTTTGTTCTATTGGGAAGTGATGGGCCCTTTAGAAGGCAAAGCCTAATGTAAGGAATGTAGTACATTAGGGAAATGAGACTCTGATTTTCTCCTCAGCATGCTGTTGTGAGCTGAGCAGCCTCCTCTGTCACAAGGTCCAGCTGTGATATTCCATCTTTCCGTGGACCCAGAAGCAAGATGCCAGTGGAGTATGGACCGTAATTCCAAAACTGTGAGTCCAAATATCTCTTTCTTCCTTCAAGTTGATTATCTCTGCCATTTTGTAGTAGACATAGAAAGCTAATACACAGATCCTCTCACAAACATTTCCCCCTCAGCTACATATGCAGAGTTTCTTCTGAGTCAGAAAAGAAAATACGCGTGAACTCACATCCGTGAAAGATCTCATGACCTTTCACTGTGTATTTTTGAAGCAATAAGATTTTTCTACAAGTATCCCTGATTTCCTTATATTCTGCGTGGAAGTAGGTATCACAGCTGTTGGTTTATGTGACGATGGTTGAAGTGAACTAGGCTAAGGGTTCCTTCTGCCTTCCCACCTACATCTGCTTTTCCATGTCAAGCCTTTAGGCATTTGACTTCAAAAATGGCTGTGCTCTATCCTTTGTTTACTTCATGTTGAGACTCCACCACGTTTACTCTCCCTAAAATCACCTTCCCTAGGACTTTGCTAATTTCTATTAAGTAACATTCCTACACTTGACATATCTACTTGTACCTTTGAGATGTCAACTTCCTTTCAGGATTTGCTTAACGAAGACATTTCTCAAGCACCCTGGGAACCATTCAGAAGTTCTTGCGCAGCACACGCAGCAGTCTTTACTTCTCCTATCACAGTCTTTAGCAGGCTGCATAGCCCCAGACCTTTTGTGGCTTTGTTATTGTACAAGCTTGATGTCAGGTAGAGAGAGCAGAGAATCGGCCCTCCTTCCCTGCCTTTGTCTAGTTCCAGTATCCAGTACTGTATTTGGCAATGTTTTGGTGGTGAGTGAGTGGGCAAAATTAATTACCAAGGTTATTTGAAAAAATAGTTTGTCTAAAGACATGATTCCCTTTAGAAGTTGAAAATTTGCCCTAAACTTGTGTGGACTGAAATTCATTTATGTAGGATACTCATTAGGTTGTTTTCAGTTGTTAAAAAAAGAAAAATCCTTGATCTTACACAAAAGACTTCAATGCGATTTTTTTCACTTTTTTTGTTTGTTTATTTTTGAATGAGAATAGTTCTTAACTCATTGGTAAAATCAGATATGTCGAAAGAAAAATATGTATTAGATCCGTCAATGTTATTGTTCCAAATGAAATAACAAGAGAGTGTCATGAAAGATGTCAAAAATCATCACACTGTTGTATGGGTGATTAAAAGCATGCTAAATTCTAGAGCTTAATAACTACCATACAGAAACAACAACCAATATGTTCTAAATCTATAATTATTTTTAATAGACTTTAATACTGGAACTTGATAAACATAAACAGTTTATCCTCACAGAAAAGTCCTTTCAGTTATTATCTGTGTCTGTCACTTTGGGATGCCATAACAAGAGATCATGGATTGAGTAGTTTAGAAAAGGAGCTTTATTTCTCATGTCTCTGGAAGCTGGGAGGTCCATGACCCAAAGACAATAGTTCAGTGTTCAATGAAAGCCCTTTCTCTGGCCCGTGGAAGGCCATCCTTGTCTTAATCTTCACATGACCTTTCCTGGGAATGTGATTCAAGGTGGTGAGCCGAGCTCTGGTGTCTTTTCATAACTCACTCACCACATCAGGATCCTACCCTAGGGCTTCATTTAAACTTATTTCCATACCCAAACTCAAGTCATGTGACAGGGGAAGGGCTTCAGTATATACATTATGGGAAGAAAGACAATTTCCTCCATAGCAGTACCATTTTATGATTACATAAAAATTGTGTTTGTGTGCATCTGTGCATACTTGTGTGTGCGTGTGCGTGCTGTGGATCTAAACTCAGATCCTCATGCTTTTGTGGCAAGCAAGCACTTTACCCATCGGGTCATCTTCCCAGTCCTGAGAATAACACTTTGAGTAATTCCACTCAAATCCGAAAGATATGCTTTTGTTATCTATAAGACAAACTAGTGTTGACCAATTGAAAAATTATATGTTAAGTGTTCATCTAAGTATGTTTGTGCTGACATAAAGGAGTTGTTTTTCTAAAAATTGGAATAGTCACTGACTTAGCATTATCTTTGTAGGAACTGGTATCACCTGGCTGGATTCCACACAGCCATTTCCTCTCGAACTTTTAGTGTCATCGTTAGACTTTCAGACCTGGTCCTGAACTTAGAAGCTGTCCGGTCCAACTCTCCTATTAAAAGTGAAGAAATTCCATTGCATGGAGCCAGAGTTATTTAGATTCCTCAGCGAGACAGCTCTACACAAATCGCCTCAGTGTTTTCATTTTAGCCAAATTGTCTTTTCCTTTTCCTGTACCACGTATTTCCACCATGTAAATTACTTGGCAGTTCTATTTCAATGTTTAGCCATTTCTGCTGACACATCACCAAATACACTTGATTATTGCTCTCATTGTCTCTTCAGAGTTTTTCCTGAGGCTTGTGCTGTAATTCCCAAATTATAAGTGAATTTTTAAGTTTTTTTTGGGGTTGGGGGGTTTTCGAGACAAGCTTTCTCCTTGTAGTTTTGGTGCCTGTCCTGGATCTCACTCTGTAGACTAGACTGGCCTCGAACTCACAGAGATCCACCTAGCTCTGCCTCCCCAGTGCTGGGATTAAAGGCGTGCACCACTGTTGTCCAGCTTAAAAGTTGTTTTTACATGTATATTTTGTGCTGAAATGTGATATTTTATTTGTATGTTAATAAATAAAGTTTGCCTGGAGATCAGAGGTCACATAGCGAGGTCACATAGTGAGCCAAAAGCAGAAGTCAGGCCGTGGTAGCCCACGCCCTTAGTCCGAACACATGGCAGGCAGAGTCTCTGTGTGGTCAAGGACACAGCCAAGTGTGGGGACATGAGCCTTTAATCCCAGTAACAACCATAGAGACCTGGAGGTCTGTATAGATAGGCAGTGATGAGGAAATCATGTGGCTGGGCTTAGAGCCAATGAGAAGGCAGAACAGGAAGGCAATATAAAGACAAATCAGACATTAGAAGCTCTCTCTGGGGAAGCGAGGTGGTAAGATAAGGCTAGTTGTGGCTCTTTCGCTAGTTCTCAGATCTCTTCGGCTATTACCTCTGTATTTGGCTCTGTGCTTCTTATTTAATAAGACTGTTTAGAAGTTCGTCTACACAGGCATGCATGCGTGTGCAAACCATGATGCAAATGTGAGGTCAGAGTTAGTTTTCTCCACCGTGTGAGTCCTGGGGATAGAAGTCAGGTTGTCAGCCTTGACGCCAAGCGCCTTTATCTGGTGAGCCATCTTGCCGGGTTTCATAGTGCGTTTTACTAGTCCACATTCTCCATTACGCTTACAGCTTCTATATGACAAGGTGTTACAGCTTCAATGAAGCAACTGTCCTGTACTGAGAGTCACTTGCATTAGGCCCATATGATAGTTTTATTGTAATTTTTAAGTGAACCAATCAGTTCTTAGTTAGTGATTTTGAAACTTATTTTAGAAGATCACGTGACTAACCAATGGTTAATAACTGAAACCAGTATCAACTCGTTTCTTCTCACAGACCACATTTGAGTCTTATAATGCTGGTTCCAGAAGGTTATCTTGGACAAAATATTATGGTCCTAAGCTAGAGTAGCTGCTTACAATCCGGCCTGGACCTGGAGCTTGCGTCCTCACCCACTGTCTGATACCTCCACGCTTCAAATCCAGCAAGTCAGAGAAAAACTACTTCATTTGTTTTCAGATACATTGATCCCAACTACTCAGCAGCCGAAATCAAGTGTAACCCTTACTGGTTAGACACTGACTTGCAAAAGAAGCATGTGAGGGTTGTGCATGGTCACGTTGTGGGATGCTGTATATAGAAATCGTCGATGCCCTAAGCAGATTATAGGTCATGAAATTCAACCCAGGGCAATTGTTCTCCGAACTCTGGCATATTCTTAGTGTACTTCTGAACTTTATTGCTTTTGGCAGTGTGCTTATGGTTTAGCAAGAATTGTGAAATTCAGAATAAAGTTACAAGAAGACAGAATGACTCTCCTTTCACGCGTCAAATCCCCATTCTTTGCATTTTCAGAATTTTCTTCCTGGACAATTACAGTAATTGAGAGGTTTGCAGTAGATGCGTTGACCTCTTAATGAAAGTCCAGACAGATGATAAACATCGGTTCTTACCAAAGCTGCATGAATATCTGGAGTCAACAACCCATTAGACATTTTGCAATTATTGAAAATATTTTGAAGCAATTAGAAACACCTGATTAAAGTAATATAAATTCTGCTTGTGATACACATTTCTCTGTCTCTGCTAGACGTATTTGGATACAGACAACCTGAAGAATTTCATGAGCACTGAGGCTGTGGTCTGAAAAATGTCCAAGTTGTCATCTCCAAATGTGTGAAACCGCCAAGGGCCCAGTATATGGCTTCTAGGCAGAGCAAAGGGGTAGAAGCTATATTTGGTTTTTCTTAGAACCAAAAGTCCTTTGTCATTCTGGGTAGGTATTTTTTTCTTTCCTTTCCACTTACCAGGATAGGCAGATTACTAATAAATTGCCTCCTATATTTTCTTATGATATAGGTATGTGTGTACACATGCATATACAAATATATTTATACATGCATATGCACTACATTCATAAATATATACAATATGTACACATACACAAACTCGCATATATGAAAATATTCTCCCACTTTGTCTATCCATTCCTCTTTCCCAGATAACCCCATCAGAAAGCATAGGGTGACAAAATCAGGCCCTAAAAATCAGAGCATGGCGCTGCTGCTAAGTGAGAGTCAAATACAGATGTGAACAAAGAGAGAGGAGATCAGAGAGAAATGGGGGCTTCAAAAGATTTTCCTTGTATTCTCGCCCAGTCACCCCAGAACATCATGTCCTCTTCACTTTCTTTACGTGGGTACTTGCTGGCAAAGTTACTAAAATTGCTGGTATGCAGCAGCGCAAGTTTGTGAATTCTCAGCGACACCTGTTCACAAGATTATCTGAAAGGCAAAAGCCTGTCTTGTCATATAAACACAAACAGTTACAGATCATGTTTTAAAACAGTGCTTATTTTCATTCCTCTCACTCCGTGACAAAGCTCGCCCCCTCAGCGGACTGGGAATCCCTGGCAGGTGAAGTGGCTTGTTTGTGTCCTTAACCCATCAATTTGGCTTTATTGGGTAATGTTACACTCAGGTAACGCTCTACCAATCTGGGCGAAAGGGACTTAGTTCAAAGCCGTGGGACTAAAGTTATAAACACAGAGGGACCGTTGTACTGGCATTGCGCACCTGCAGCTCTGCTTGAGGTCTGTGGGAATCTTGACTATCAGGAAAAAGTGAAGATGGCTTTGAGAAAAACACAGCTCTAGAGGAAGCTCCAGCCAGTGTGCCGATGTTGAACTCTACCTGCAACAGCACTGTTAAAGGCAGGTGCTGGGACACCCAAGTCTGTTTCCGGTTACCCAAGGAATTTTGCAAAATTCTTCAAGGAATTTTCAAAACATACTGCTTACCAAAAAAACAAACAAACAAAAAAACAAAAATAAAACAAAACAAAAGACAATGAACGTTGCCATGATTTGGGGAGAGAAACAGAGAGTATAAATTTAAGTAATGAGACACTATTGTACTTTTGACCAAGTTGGACATTATTTAAGCTGTAATGGCTGTTGGGTCCTTGTGGAATGCTCAGGAGGGTATTTCAGATGTATTTCGATTGGCTGGAGCTTGCAAGAACAGGACTATTTCTAAGGGACAGATTTATAAAGAGCTACTGCATCATTTTTTTTTAAAAAAGAACGTGCTGTATTCTTCATTAGATCCTCTCAGAACTTGGCAACAGAAGACCTGAGGCCAAACAACCTAGATTCCCTTGAACAGTTTATTTTGTGTCTCCAAGTCCTCTTCTGTAAATGAAGATAACAATACTCATCCTATTGGATTATTTTGAGAATTAAATGAGATACTGCACAAAAAATCACACAGAGAATTCATACTCAACAGACTTTTGTGTACATCAGAATCACTTGGGCAAAGCATACTGATGCCAGAGTATCATTTAATATCAAAACCTAAGGTTGGGGACCATGTATTAGTATTATAAAAGCTACCTAGGGGATGCTAATTACAACCAGAACATCAATCTACTGATCTAGACTATTCAATTTGTCTACCAATAGTCTATAGGCTTGACTTCACATGGAACTCAACTGGGGAATTAAAAAATATTGGTGCTTGGGTTTCCACTTCTGTCTTGATTAGTTATGATCCAGGTTGCCCCTGGGACCATTTAGTTTCTCATTAATTATCATACTTTAAGGGTGAGACTCTGACAATCAAGAGGACAAAGTTTGTTTCATATATTTTGGTTACATAGTGTGATTTACTTCCTTTAATAGACAGTGCAATCTGATCATACAAGAGACGCATGCCTTAGGAATTATTCCACGTAGAAAGCCATTGAGAACTATTCCAACCCTACCCACCAATGTTTAGACAGGAGCTCATCAAACAATTTTGCTTGTTTCCTTATTTCTATGCTAATAGTTTTATAGGGTTAAGTTCGTGTAGTATGTGCAATATACTCCTTTTCGTTTCTAATTTTAATGTTACAGCACCTGCTTTCAATGTATTTTTCTATGTATCTCAGACATCATTTTAAGGAAGTAGCAAATGGTTAAAAAGTCCCCTTCTATATTATCATTCTTTATAGTTTAAAGACAGTTCCAGATAAGGTATTCAGGGACTTTTGGAGGGAATTTTCTGTAGGAAAGCCAAACGCCCACTCTGGCAGGGTAGCTGGGAGTAGAATCAAGCTTCATGTTCAAGGTAAAGCAAAGAGGCCGGTAGATACTTTTGCTTAAGTTCCCTTCCTCAGCTTCATATATCAACACCTCTCATAACAGGGGTCAGGGTTTTGGTTGAACAATTGTGCAAATTCTAGACTAAGCTAGCCTAGGTCTCTGATACAGTCAAGGCAGGATGAAGGAAAGGAAGAGAGCATTTCCTGAAACCAAAGACCTACATCAAAACATGGAGCCAAAGAGCTGCTGGATACAATGGAAGTCAACCAGTAAACAGTTTAGAAAATAGTAGAACTTTGAAGCTTCATGGGCTGAGGGAGGAAAGTGGTTCAATTTGCATCAGCTGACAAGACAGATTCCATAGAAGTACTTAGCTTAAGTATGTCTAAGAAGTTGAGACAAAATCTGTAGACAATGACCTCAACGCCACTTTACAGGGTGTAGAGCAGTGGTTCTCAACCTTCCCAATGCTGTGACCCTTTAATACAATTCATGTTGTGGTGATCCCCTAATCATAAAATTATTTTTGCTGCTACTTCATAACTGTAATGTTGCTACTGTTATGAATCGTAATGTAAATATTCTTGGAGATAGAGGTTTGTTAGGGGGGTCACAACCCACGGGTTGAGAACTACTGGTGTAGAGGCTGACCAGTGAAGCTTCAGTTAGCTTGCTGGTTGCTGTCTAGTCAAACTTGAGACTTTCAGTATCACAAATCTAGTTTAGGAAACTTTTCTTCATGGCCTCCATAGCGGGGGACAAGAATATGAAATGAGTACATTTGACATGGTACAGTTAACTTCTAGATAGGCTATAACACATGATATCAGTGTTTAGCTGTTTTATAATGTCAGGGGTGAGCCAGGAATTAGAGGTAAACTCTGATCTTGGTTATATTGTTTATAATACAAGATTAAATTATCTATTTCCCAATACCATCACCTAATTATCATCAGGTGGATGTTAATCTTGTTATGAAAACTAAGCTATCAACAGAGATTGATGTGGAAAAAGAAAAAGGTACTTGTATGATGCTGGGAATAAAACTCACACTTACCCTAATTTCTGCCTCCAGATTTGTATGATTTGGCTGTTATCCTGTGGACCACACTGTCCCCAATCTATTGCTAAAGCATTCCATGGTCTTTCCTGTCTTAAGGTCTTTGCCCTGGATATTTCCTGTCTAAAATTCTCTTCCCTTGCCTCTTCGCACCCATGAGGTTGGCTTCTCATGTGATAAGCATTCCAGTGTCCCAGAGAGGCCTTTGGAGATTGCCTCATCATAAGCTTAGCTGCCTTGTGTCTCTTTTCTCCAGTAGATACTTCTGTTTCTTCCTTTTCAGAAGGTCTAGTGTTCTTTATCCACTGACTATGCAAATCAGACCCACCCTGTACAAGGCGTGGGATTAGTGTTGGTCTCAGGCATCATGGGGAGCCCATACTTTCATACAGGACCTAAACATTAACCAGACCATTTTACAAGTAGTTCTAAGTCCTAATTCTGTTAAACGCTACAGCAACAGCCCACACAGCTAAACTAGAACTCCATGTTTCACTTGGGTTTCTTTGTCATTAGGGGATTTGCTCCATGGAATACTGGCCCCCCTAGGGCAGTGTCCTTGATACCTGAGTGGTTCAGCAGTGTGTTCTCTAAGCAAGAGCTGTAAGAACTCGGCATATGTCATCCACAAAAGGAATGCTGAGCATTTACAATTACTCTTAGACTCCTTGAGAACTATGAAGCCACTAAGTATACAATTATCTCTACTTGATGGATGAACACACTGAACCTCAGATAATCAGTTCGCCCAAGATTGTAAGGCTGGTGACTGAAGTGGAAACAGACCCCAGCTCTTCTTCTAAAACCCATCCCTCTTTCTTTCATACTAAAGGCCCAGGAGAGGTGAAGAATAAATTAACGCAAATTCTTTTGCTCTGTTACAGAATCTAAGGTCATTGGTTAAAATATTTTCACCTGTTCTCCCCATGAAACCCAAAGAAAACAGCCAACCAAAGCAAACAACAGCAACTACGAAAACACCATGGAAAAGACTCTCAGAACTTTGTTTTCCAACAGCCTTGCAGAAGCATCACAACCTAAGCCTGCCAAGCGTGCTCAAACATTTCTCAGTATTAGGCGATTGCAACACAGATTTTACTTGGAACTCTTCACATTTGGCAACAGAACTCCAACTTGAGCACTCAAGAACAAAGCTGCATGCTTGTGTGGCTTTGCTTTACTTGGCTAAAGGCAATCAGGTACAAAGGTACACACTCCCTTAACCCTTTCTGGGCTCCAAGGAGCTCTTTGAGCATGGAAAGGAACTCCTACAGTAGTGTCTTTGTTACTTATGACTTGAGAGTTTCAGGGAGGTGTGAATGTGTGCATACATATGTGTGTTGGTGTGCTTGTGTATATCTTGACCACATCTATGTTTCCACTCCCTCTCTTTGCCCCAGGAGCTGTCAGTCAGGATCTTGGACAATGTACTGCTGGACCTTAGCTTCAGAGCAAAGAGACTGGCAAGAAAAGGGGAATGGAGCAAAGCCTGTGAAAGAGCAACCAGTGCTCTTAACCCCGAGACATCTCTTCAGCACCCACAAGAGAAGAGAGAGAATAGATAATAAGGTCAAGGTTTCTACACTGGCTTCTTGGATGACATGCTGACCTCTGCTGGAAGTCAGTGCATTACTGCTTCCTCTTAGGATTTCCTTCCCTCCTTTGCTCTTCTCCTGCAGTCAAATATTGCTCTAAGTTTCCATTTGTGTAATGCTACTCCTAACCCTTTTGTTCTGTAGCCCTGAGTACTGGCACATTACAAATCTCTATGCATGCATATATTCCTCTTTTGGACTAAGGACAGGTGATTCCTAAAACTGTCACCTGCGTTTAGGCTTCTTGGGAAACTTTTCAAGCATTCATCAAAATCCAGCAACCATCCTAATTTAATGTAAACATTTTACATATTAAGAAAAAACCCTCATGTTTCTAATTCATTTACTTGTATCCCATCAAGACAGTAATTATGTAAGACTCTTTGAATTTCCTAAATAAGAATTGCCAAATTCCCCATGTCTAAGCTGCACCTCATATTTTATCAAGTGTTAACTCTTGCCACATTTGGATGTACATGGTAAATCTGTGTCCAAAGACTTTCAACATTTTCTGCAGCTGGGACAAACGTCTCCCCATTCTGATACTTCCCTTTACACTTGCATCAGTCTGCATTCCATTTTGGATAATCCCTCGCAAGCTAATTCCCCTTTCAATTTCCACTTCACAGCCCGAGTCCTCTTACTCTTCCTCACAAGCGAGTGTACCCTGTAGGGATCCTTCTGTCGACAAATTGTGAGAGAAATACTTTGAGTTAGATCGATGCTATTTCCCCTCTGGAAGAGACATGTGCTAAGCTGTAGGATACAGTGAGTCAGGGGCAGCCCACTCAGCCTGCTGGTATTGAGGGGTGTGTGTGAGGAGCTGATCCATCCCTCCCATGCCCTTTGACTCACAGTGAGCTCTCCATGAAGAGGAATTATTGGCTTCAGTTCATTTCGGTATACTCTGTTTCTAAAATGCTCTGGACATTGGAATTGTTCTACCAGAGGTGTGATCAGGGCTCAAAAAAATCTTTGAAGGATCTTTGAAGCTTTCCAGGGACCCGTGCCAGATGCTTCAGGTGTCACAGGTTTCATTTTAGTTCAGATTTGGGAGTCTGCCTTCCTCAGTTACCCACACACAACCCCTTCATTGTGTACCCCCGATCAGCAGCCTCTCCTTCTAGGCTTCCAGACATGTGTCATTTCCACCGAATATTTAGTAGCACATAACTGCCTGCAGTGGGGAGACCGGAATGTGAGGCATGTCTCACCGAGGAGCAGAACTCTTAGTTTTTAAAAAATGACTCAACTGTTCATGGAAACGTCTACCTCTCAGTCCTATTCTTAAAAATAAATAAATATGAGGAGTTCCCCATGTGAGAGGCACAGAAGGACTCGGGATATTCATTTCCATGAAGTCACTCACAGCAGGCCTGTCTGGAAAAACACTTTCATCTCCTGCAAAGAGAGAGAGGAGGGAAAAGACCATCCAGACAGCTTAAAAGACCAGGTCTTTAAAATGCAGAGGAATCGGGAAAAGCAACCCGTTAGGTGAATTCGGACCAAACCCAGATCAATTTCTATACTCCAGCTGAATGTGTACTGTGTGGAGACCACAGAAGTGCAGACTTGTGGGGGTGATAATCACTACAGCTAGACCGAACAGCTGCTCAAAACCAGGCTTCCCTATGCCTCAGCATTCTAACAGGGCAGCTAGAATATCTGGGTCCCATAGTGCAATGCCCAGAGAATCTCTAAGCTTATCTACTTTGTGGAGTCAGTGTACTTTAATTTATTCAGCACACACCTATTAAGCACCTACTACAGTCCTGGGAGTGTCTAAGCATGCTGATCCAGTGGTCAAGACAGACATGGTTCTTGAGGCCAGGAAGCTAATAGTCTCTGGCTGGATTTTGTAGACTTGTCATGAGTGGTGGCCCAATCTTTGAAGATGAATACTCTAAAACCCAGCAAGATAAAGCCTTAGGAGGAGGTAAATAAAGAACTGTAGATGGAGAGCCTCAGTCTTTACTTAAGTTCTGTGTTTTTTTGACCAAGAAAATTTTCAGGCAAGAGAATCAGAGATCTCAAGTAGAGGGGATGCAAATTGCAAGCCTTCGACTTTGCCCTGGCAGGGTGCTGGCTTCGTAAGACTCAGAACCCTGATTACTTAGTCTCTACTCTTGCCTGGGTCACAGGGTAATTGGTTGGAGTTCATTCCAGGAATCCTTTCACTCTCTTTCGTGAAGCTTCTTCTGTAGGGTCCCTTGGTCATTGGTACGGTGCTGTGATTGCCTTATTCTTGAATTTCATTCACATATGCTTTCTCAGCCATGCATAGATACCCAGAGACCTGAACTGTGTGCTAAATGTCAGCCCATTGTGCTGTGCATCGAGTAGACATGTAGGTTTGAGTGAGCTTCAAATGGGCTCCTTCTTCCTAGTCAACCTAGCCATAAATATTTTCATGGTGTGCAATTCAACATTTTTTTTCCTGGTGGGGGAGCTTGTCAAATAATAAATAAATAAATAAATAAATAAATAAATAAATAAATAAATAAATAAATAAATAAATATTGCAATTGTTTTCATCAAAATCATCAAAGGGTGTTTTTTTCCTATTGCTGTTTGTTCAACCAAACTGGCAATTTTGGATCCTTGTCTTATTCATATGCTTTTTTCTTTCATCTACCTTTTAAAAGCGAAAAGAATGCTTTCTAGCACAATGATATTCTTGTTCTCTGCACAGCACATTCTTTTAATTTGGGGTACTCTGATTCCATTTCGTTGGAGGTTTGTTCCCCCCCACACATTCTTTTGGGAGCTCCAGAAGAAACCTGGAAGTCACCTCAACTTTTTTTTCTCGTACAGACTGGAGTTGACCTTCTTGTTCCTATTGCTTCCCACCCCGGAAAAATATATCTAGAGTGTCAGCCATGTTGTCCCACCTACGGTCCCTCCCCTGGACTGTTATGTCTGTCTGCTAACTGGCCTTATGCTCTTTATCATTGCTTGTGCCTGCAGACTGCTCCCTACATACAGATAACCTTTGTTAGACATGAGTTTTATAGCTCTAGAAAGTTCTAAGTCAAAGGTTCAAAATTATGCTTTCTTTAATAATTGCGAATAAAGAGCCAACATTTCTGGAGAGAACTGCAATCAATATGAATCATTGACTCTTGGTGACTGTTTCCATACACAAGCATTAGCATTGCTTGAGGGTTGGTGGTCAGTTTATCGTATTTCAAGAAAACATCCAAACACTGTACTGAGGAGGAGGACCACACATCTTCAGGCACCAATACTGTTGGAAACGCTTCTCTCAGTGTTTGTGTCTGTCACCCATGAGACACTGGAGCTTGCTTGCTGACATCTGAATCACTACAATTGTATCAAACATAGTTCACTAACTTCCCTCATATTCTGAATGTGCCACAGACAGAGGAAAGTTAGCTGAGGTAAACAAGATGTTTATCTTACAGGGACCGGTCACACTTACTCATTTTAATATTCTGCTTACCACAAAACCTTTTAGTCTGATAGGAAAGGGGCCGTGTGGTGAGCTATTGAGAAGTCAGAGAAACAAATATCCCAGGAATGTGTATAATTGTACATTATGTTATGTGTTCTTTGGAATATTCCTGACGAGGCACTATTGTCAGGCTATATCTAACACCATCTCAGGCAGCCATTATGGGTGGGACCAGGCCAAGCAACAGGAAAGCCTACCTTCTGAAAACTACAAGGACAGCTGTAACCCAAACCCAAATGATGGCCATTAAGAGGAGGACAAAGAAGGGTGACTGAATTATTAATCTTCTTCACAGTCCCCATCTCCTCAGATAATGACCACATTCACCAATGTCGTATTGAACACAATTGTGTATTGTAAGGTTTTCCATGCTCATGAAAGACCTCTTCATCTTGCAGTTTTTCCCTGAGGTAGAATATTCCAGTCTTTCTGAGAATTCAACTCAGTAAATCGCTCCTCCTCTTGTTCTAGGACATGGCAGACAAGGATGTCTTTTCTGGGATGTTGATATTCTCATCTCCTCAGTTAACCCAATTGTCTTGGTTGGGTCATTTCTCAATTGTTTATATGTTTCTCCTTAGTACAGAAAACACAAGAATGTGAATCAGCTCAAAGAAAAATTAGTCTCAGGATTTAAGCAGCACAAAAATATATTGTGTAGAGTAGTCAATTTACCGGAAGGATTTTCATGTCTTACTCTCAAGAAATACATTGACTTCATAAATTGAGGCAGAAAAATGTCTTATTATCCTAGAGGGCTCACTATTCCTGGTTAGGAGAGCTACATCCATAAACTCACTGAACCTTTGTGAATCTCTTTAAAAGGGGGTTAGTTTAATTATTTAAGTAAAATGAAGAGGATTTTAAAACTGACTCAGTAAAATCCTAGATAAGAGCACACACAAAACCTGTACATTTTGAATTCATAAATAAAGCATACCTACCTTTAGAAAAGATTAGGAATTGTTTATAAGTGTATAGTGCTGTGTTTTATGAAAACAGCATAATTTCTGTTGTTTTTCAAAATGTAATCTAAGAGCAATACTACAATAAAATAGAATAGAATCAAATAGAAAAAGTATGAACAAAAGGCAAACTATAGACATATAAAGTTGCATTTTCTGTATAAAAAAGTGGCATTTTCTGTATAAAACAGTGTGTAAGAACTCAGAGAGCTATGCTTTTATGTCTAAATTAGCCCTCGGGCAATTGGCCTCAGTTTAGAGGAGAAATGTAAGGTTGATGGTTGTGAAGTTTACTATGGTCTTGTGCAGTGGAGTAGGGACTCAACCCCGGACATAGCTGGGCAAAGATTAGGCTGGGTCCACTCAAAATTCTGTAAATCTTCTATCTAAATGGGAAGTTTGAATGACTCCATCATCATCATCATCATCATCACCACCACTACCACCACGACCACCACCACCACCACCACCACCATCATCATCATCGCATACAGTGGGCATTAACTAGTAATTTATGCACTCTGTACCTTGTCCATTAGTCCAATTCAAAGAATGCAAAGTACTTTTAGCATTTTATGGAGTAATCAATTCATCAGTGTACTGGGTAATGATATGGGGAAAAAAACAGGGGAAAATACAGTTAATATCAGCTGCTGCAAAGTATCAGGGAATAATGATATTCTGGCTATCAAGGCCTGAAATGATTTAAACTGTACTGTTCTTATTCCTGCTCCAAGAAAAAGCACCCAAAACAGGAATGTTTGTCTACACTCTTAGCATCTTCCAACTGACAAAGAGTGAGTGGCGACATTCACTGTGCGTTTGCAGAACACTATACATTGCAGAGAACAGTTTTCAACAATGCTTGCAATCATTTGCTTGCTTTCTTCAGTGATGGGGAAAGTGTGGAATACTGCAGGTGAATAAGGCCACATTCCTAGGATTTGCCACAGACAAGCATTGTCTTCCTTCCTGTATTTGTCTAAGCCTGCACTTCCTGGAACACTGGCTCAGCAGTATGTGGAAGCAGGGTTGGTGTCTGGAATCACACACAATTGTGAAGCTCAGTGCCCCTTCCGCTAATCCAGTGGTTCTCAACCTTCCTAATGCTGCGACCCTTTAATACAGTTCCTCTTGTTGTGCTGACTCCAACCATAACATTATTTTTGTTGCTACTTCATAACTATAATTTTGGTACTATTATGAATCTTAATGCAAATATCTGTGCTTTCTGATGGTCTTTGGTGACCCCTGTGAAAGGGTCTTTCAGCCTCACAGGTTGAGAACCAATGCTCTAATCTCTGCCCAGAACTCTTTTAATCAGCTACTCTTTGACTACGGAGAAAGAAATGGCTATCGTAGAATTTGTGAGAGCAGATGGTTAGCAATGTTAAGTAATTGAGAAGGTAGATGCGTTGGTACATGTGGGGTTAGGCAAGAGCCATTTGTTTTACGGATTCACAGGTACCAATGGGAGGGTGGGAATTCAACATATCCATCTTTCTTTAGCAGGTACGGTGGTATTTTATTTGTACTGAAATGTGATTTTATTTGTATGTTAATAAATAAAGTTGCTGGGGGGTCAGAGCTAATAGCAAGCCACAGCAGATGCTGGGTGGCAGCGCACGCCTTTAATCCCAGCACTTGGGAGGCAGAGCTAGGTGGATCTCTGTGTGGTCAAGGATACAACCAGCATGGAGACACACGCCTTTAACCTCAATACCAACCTTAGAAGATCTGGAGGTCTGTATAGAGAGGCAGTGACGAGGAGGTCATGTGGTTGGGTTTACAACCAATGAGAAGGCAGAACAAAAAGTCAATAAAAAGACAGACACACAGGAAGTAGGTCTCTTTCTGAGGGGAAGGACGACAGTGACAGCTAAGGGTAAGAAAGGCAGTTTTAAGTCTCAGCTCTCAGCTACTGCTCTGATCTCTTGGGCTTTTAACTTTGCAATTGGCTCTGTGTTTCTTATTTAATAAGACTGTTCATCTACACCATGGCATGTTTTTAATTTGAAAATGTAACACCCTGATTTCATCTGTGTAAGTCTTGTGCATGGCAAAAGATAAATCAGGGGTCTTTCTAGCCAACATGCAATCCTAAACTTGGTAAAAGAATCCCGCCAGTGGGTCTCATTATGTGAAGTCCCTTCTCCCGTTAAATCTTGATGACTGGCCATTTGGGGAGGATTGTATGTATCAGCAGACTACAAATATGATAGAAGAAAAAAAAGAAAAGCCTGGTGGAAATCATCAGTGACAAAAGTTAAAAGTGGCTAATGACCCACTCAGAGACTTCACACACTCGCCCTGTGACTCGTTAGTTTTTGGTGTCCATGGTGTGTAGGGTAAGTTGGGACAGCGGGATACAGTACATATCTTGACCAGAGAGACCTGCTAATTTGCAGGTATGATTTCAAGTTTGAGACAGCATCTTGTCTCTATTTGAAATTTTTGTGACTCACACAGAAGCCTGACATGTGATAAGAGCTAAATTTTGTTCGATAAGCAAATGAAGTGAAATTGCATGTGAGGAAGTAGTGAGTAATCACACTTCTACACAGCAGATCTAGACATAGAACATGTATATCGTTTAAAAGCATCTCCAAAGAAATTATAATATGAACAGCTGTACGCAATAAGAAAGTTGTCAGGAAGACATGTGGTAAGCATTTTTGTAAAAGACTAGAACAGTCTTCCAGGACTGTCCACTTTTAAAAGGAAGTGCATAGAAATAACAGCAAATTAATATTAAATTGACATAGTAATTTTTCTATGAATTCTTAGACATATGAAACAAAGTCACATATTCCCAGAGGTCTGGTCTTGTCTGTCTCTTGGTTTGCATTTTCTGTGTGATGCACACTAGTGTGTCATGATGAGTCCTGGTGTTTCCTCTGTGAATTTAACTACTTACACTTCCTGAGGAGTCATTTCAATCTGCCTAGGCTTGGGACATCAGATTGGCAACTCAACTGGGTCATTCCTAACAATAAAACCGAGTTTGTAGCAAGTCAATTTGCCTTATACTGTGATCTTTTGAGTGCATGCAGTGATGCAATTTGATCAGAAGATGGCAGCATTCAAAAAGGAAAAAAATACAACCAGCCTGAAGGTCCAGTCAAGTTAGTGGAGCAGGAAAGGATTAAATGTGTTAGAATTTCTCCAAAAACACAAGTGAAGTGAAACAAAGTTATTGTGAACTGTAAAATATTTGATTATAAAAAACAATTTTAACAAGAAATCACCAAGGTTCTTTGGTGGTAAGTAGATGCACATACATCTTACAAATGTTACTTTATTGGTTTATGAACCTTTAAAAACTATATATTATTCTTGTGTATTTTAAGATCAGCCACCTGATTGTATGCATTTGTTTTATTTTTGACAATACTGAAAGTGTCTCATCAGCCTGAATGAGTAACAGAACCTTCTGTATGTACCCAGGTTTCATAATATTAATTTAACTTAAAAACACACAAGACAGCCTATATCTCTAGTTGTTGCAAAGTTTCTTCAACTCATACAGCAAGTGGAATTACACACAATTCACCATAATGTTGCTTCCTCTGTGAAACTTACACAAGCTCGGAAAGTAATTAAGAAAACAACATGTACTAAAGGCAATAGTAATGAAAGACTAAAATAGTTTAAATAGTGGGCTTCTTAGTTTTAACTGCATGCAGTCAATATTTTCTGGCTGCATGATAATATTTCGATGACAAATATTTGTAAGTATTCTGCAAGAAGATATTCTATTATTTCAGAAAGTTTAAGAAAAAATGCTCTGTTCTCACGAGTTTGAAGGCCATACACAGTATCCTTGGGGCCCATTCCTGCTGCCCATGCTGCTGTTGTAAGATTGTGGTCTTCATCCCTCTGAGACAGCCTGACCCAATTCTCTTCCCTGCTGCCGATTTGGACAATAGGATTTGGACACTAAGATACTTAGCATTAAAACATCCTTCGTCTCAGGAACCCACCGAAGCTCCTCGACCTGAACCCAAACTGAACTCGCTGTGAGCTAGCTGTCTTCCTCATCTCTGTGCACAAGATTGTTGACCAGGATGAAAGGGGTGGCGGCGTGAGCACCCCTTAGAGAGGATAGAGACCAGACCCACAACGGACAGACAATTATGGCACACAGCACACAAATACAAACAGTGTCAGGCTGGGTGTGTGATGCACGCCTTTAAGCCCAGCGCTGGGGAAGGTGAAACAGGAGACTTTGCAAGTTGGAGACCAGCCTGGGGGCACATTCTGGGCTGTGGTGCAGCTCAGTGGTGGAAGGCTCGCCTAGCATGTGTAAGGCCCTGGGTTTGATCCCTTGCACTGCCCCTTTCTGCCAGTCAAGACAAACTGATGAATAATGGATAGTAATTATTATTCATGGAGTAATACTTGGACCTGTTTCAAACCAGCCAGCATCCTTTTTTTAAAAATTGTATCTGAATTTGGTATGTGTAATAGGGTCAATTGTAAGTCAGTGTACAAATGTCACTTGATAAGCATGTGTTCTGACTTACTGTTTTCAAGGACACTTCTTTGATAGATTTTTTCTCCCTCTTCTGCAATTATAAATCATCGTACATCTTTGGCATGCCTGCTCTTATTTTTACTTCTCCTTGCATACGGTTTTAGCGAATGCCACAAAGACAGCACCATGGCCTTGAGCTTTTAATACCCCTCCCAAGTGTCATAACCTCTGAGGGCAGCAATCAAGTAATGTGTTCTTGGCACTCCTGTCTCCAGCTCAGGACACAGATCTGTGTAAAATTGAAGTCGTGTCCAAACCTGAAGATGACAGGTCTAACATGGAAGTGAATTGTGAGGTAGATTAAACTGTAGGACTTGAAAACGTAAGTGGAGGAAATGAATTGGAGAATAAAGTCTTCTTATCTCCTTCAAGGATGTAATAGAGTCGGGGATCAGGGTTAGGATATAGCCCAGGGGTAGGGCACTTGGCTCGAGTGCAGGCGGTCCTATGTTCAACCTCTAGTATAAACAAACAGAACAGAACAGTTTGTGACCAAGGAAATTCAATTTTTAGAGTCAGTACACGAAGCCCTGCTAACATACAGCTACATCCGTTTCTTTGTGCTGGAGATGTAGCTCAGCGACAGGAAGCTCACAGCAGCAGGCTCATTTCTCAGTATAGGAAAGAAAGGGAGTATCAGAGGGTCTGGGAAAATGGCTTTGAAGTAAGATTTAAACAGAAACAAGCAACCAAATAAACACTATAAAATCAACTCTTGCCCTGATCGAAAGGGTTTGTAGGGTTCTGATCCTCATTTCAAGGCTGATGGAAGAAAATTCAAAGGGAAATGGTAGATAAGGTCAATCTTAATGAGTGCCCATGCAGTGTGAGGAACACAGGACCTAGGTTTGATTTGGGCATAGTTGGTAACCAGCTAAAGGACAGTTGGAGTCTGGCGTCTGGTAGGAAAAAGGCAATGTTGAGTTTTTTTTTTCTTAAGTCATGGTTGTATCACAGGAATCACTCAGTGACCTGTCCATAAAACTAACCAGAGCTACGACCAGACCTCAGACAGGAGAAGTTAAAGGTGTCATATACAGTCCTTGTAGTAACTGTGTTAGAAGTAAGTGACCTACAAAAATGGTGCTACAAAGGCCATGTTAAGAGAACTAGAGATGAGATCACTAGTGTCTTCACTAATTGCCCCAGGCATAGGTGCCCTGCATAATCCCCCTGACATTCCTTAGGGCTGGTTTGCCTGATTAGTAAATCAGAATATACAACATGGCTTTCAAAGCTAGTACATTTAAGCCAAACAGCTCCTGATTGGTCAGGGCAGTGGTAAGTTTGAGGAATATTCAGCTACCTCATAGAGTGATACAAGTGGAGAGAGATTTACCAACTACCTGAGTCAGTCATTTTGGAAATGGATGCTCTATGTTATCTGGTACCTAGTGGCAACCTCCTGAGAGACTCTGCCCTAGAACTAACTGTGTGACCCATCTGTTCCCAAATCCTCAATCTGCAAACCAGGACAAACAGATGGATAATGGTCTTATACACTACCAAATTAAGAGTAATGATTTGTAACATTGCCATATAGTTCAAAGGCTTCATTACCAGGAATCCAGGGCTTCTTTAAGACATCAAACAAGACAAAGCCTTACAAAGAGACAAAAGGTGAGAGCCTGTCAGCAGGAGGCAGGTGGATGCTGAGGGACCAGAGGAGGATGCCAGTAAAAGGTGAAATAGTGTGAAAGGCCTGTTAGCATGTGCTAAAAGCTTAAAGAAAACTGAATCCTGTGTTATTTGACAAAGCAAATCCTTCTTGGATAATGGTAAAAGTTTAGCAACCTCGCTGCCTGTAGTGATGTAGAAAGTAGGAAATGTAGCCAACCAGCTTAGTGATGTAGCCAAGGGGATTTCCAGGAGAGGGCTAAATGCTCTGGAAAGAACTCTCTGCTATTTAGACTAAAATGAAAGCCAAGAGGTGAATTAGAGAGGGGCTTCTTAAACTCTTCCCTTTGGACCACTGAGTAGCTGAGACATCTTTACATGGCCCCAGGTAGATAAAATAGGCCTACAAGTCAAACATGGACTGATAATAGATCATAAAGTTGTTTAAAAGCCATAGTTTGGTATTCATATAATATTATCATTTGTTAAAGAGGAAAGCAATTTACACACTAATGAGATGGACATGCCCCTCTACTTTTACACAAAGCATTAATGAACTCTTGCTGAACATTTGATACTGCGTGACACAGAGTGTCATGTTTTCATGTCAGCTTTTCAGAGTTGATTGTGTGTGTGTGCGCATGTGTATGTTTGTGTGTTGTGCAGTTCATATGTGCACGTGTGTGAGTATACATGAATGCATGACCCACATGTGTACCTGCTGAGGCAGATGAAGATCTCAGGTGTCTTATCTTACTTTCCTCTACATTATTCCCTCAAGATGGAGTCTTTTTCCTTGCTCTTTCAGATATGCTGGTGGCCAGTGAGCCCCAGAGAGTAATCCTCCTGTCTCAGCTTCCCACATCAGCTATTGGCATTACAGGCATGTGGCCACAACAGCTCCTCACATGGGTATTGAGAATCTGAACTCAGCTCCTCAGGCTTGCAAAAGAAAGTGCTCTTACCCACTGAGTCATTTCCGCAACCTAATATTTTTATTTATAACTGACAGTGCTATATCCCTTGCTTTGCATAAGTCTGTAGCTAAGAAATTAAAGAAATATGTCTAAGGTCATTTCAGAAATTATTAGAAATTCTGCTCTAATCCAAAGCCCAGCTTCATTTATGATAAACAAACAAACGAAAAAGTCAAGCCAGCAAACTCAAACAGCAATTTTTAAAATCCAACCGTCTAAAACAATGCAATCCAATCGTATGGTGATTTGATACTTATATGCTGAGAAGTGACAGGAGGAAAATGTTCAGTCCTAGCTCTCTGTTAGCTAACCGACACATGTCTGTACGAACATACAGTTTTGCATGCACATACAGACAGAACCCTGCAGTTCTAACATGCAATAGTCTAGATTCAGAACCGAGCTGTTGCCAGCCGTGTCCATTGGTCACGTGCTCTGATGCTACACCTGGTGCACACACTTTGCAGTGTTCCAGTGTGTTCAGAACCAAGGCTGCAGTGATGATGTGACATGTAACACAGTCATGTGATGTTGAAAACATCACATATTGACAATACATTTGATTGTGGAGTTGCTTTGGGTTGATGAACGTTCAGAAAGCTTTCACTGCCCTTCCACGTTCAGTGTCTTGGTTGGTTAGTTAGTTAATTGTTAGTTAATTGTTAATTAACTAATTGTTAGTTAGTTAACACGACTGAATCTAGAATCATCTGAGAGTTGGACCTCTGGGCATGCCTGTGGGGATTATCTTGTTTGCATTATTTGAAGTGGGAAGATCCATTTTCTGTGGGTGGAGTCATTTATTGCCTGGGATCAGAGAATGGAAGAATGTGTAAGTGGAGAGAGGGAACATCAGGATGTTTTCATTCTCTCTCTCTCTCTTTCTTCTTCTTCTTCTTCTCCTCCTCCTCCTCCTCCTCCTCCTCCTCTTCCTCCTCCTCCTCCTCCTTTAGTTTTTCAAGACAGGGTTTCTATATGCAACAGTCCTGGCTGTCCTGGAACTCACTTTGTAGACCAGGCTGGCCTCGAACTCACAGAGATCCACCCACCTCTGCCTCCCAAGTGCTGGGACTAAAGGCATGTGCCACTCAGCTTCTTGATTGTGAATACAAGGGGACCAGCTACCCCGACTTCAAATCTGGATCGAAAACTGACCCTTTCTCTTTTAAGTAGCTTTTGTCAGGATATGTCACCACAGCACCAGGACATGTGACCATGACATCATGCTATTTAAGTGTCTTTGGTGAGAGTCTGAGATTCTAAGCAGGTTGTGAACAATACGATGTGGGATGCTCCTAGCGATAGACAGAAGCAACTGAACTTTCTTCATGATCCTAGTGTACTGTGGCATTCCCAGGGAGACAATCAAACATAAACTGCTGGATTTTGAACAAGTCTTCCTCTGTTAGTCTTTGTCTTTCATTGCTAGCCTTCCTTGAATCATGGACACTTAAAACTGATATATTACATTGGATGTAAATTAGTTTCATTAAGTTGAGCTAAAAAAAAAAAAAAAAGAAAACTTGTGGTTTTTTTCTTTTCATTCTTGCTCCTGATCCTTACTTCCCATCTTGCTTAAAGACTGGATTGTTCTCCCAGTTTCCCAAGCTGCGCATCTTGGCCACTTTCAAACTCTGTTAGCTCTGCCTCCTGTCCTGTGGCTGACCTGTGTCTTCCTTGTCTGCCTTCCTGTCCCCGTCTTCTTCAGGCCTTCCTGCTCTGTGGCCTGAATTTGTACACCACCTTCTACCTGTCCTTTCCTTAGCTGGCTATGATGCCGTTCTCCAGGCTCTGGACTCATTTTCCTCCATTGCTTGTAGGACTCAAGTTCTTTACAATAGAAATCAACTTGGTTTCTTGTTTAAAAATCACCCCCACATTTCCATTTAGCTAGTGCTCCATTTCTCCACTTGGTCCGTCTTCTACATTTGCCCTGAAGGCCACTCTAGTCACATTTTCTGCCCGCCACAGTCACATGTGCCACAAATTAGGTTTCTTAGGATGCCCTGTACAGATAGCTTGTTGGATCTTTGATGGTTTTGACATGAGATTCCACACTCTCTCTGCCTGGGAAACTCTTGGTGATTGTTCCATTGTTAGTTCCTCTGGGAAGTCCAGAGTGAAGGGTTTTCTAAGTACATTGGGTAATAACATCAATTTGCAAAAGATTACACCATCCTTTCATAACTAAGTGTTCAGGTAGCTGCCGTTTGCACTAGCCCACACAATCCCTGAAGGCAAAAACCACGGCATGAGTGTCTGATATTCTGAAATTCCCCCCTCAGATTCTGGTAGGTGGTAAACCCTGCCGACAGCTACAGTCAAGAAGGGCCTCTGTGTAAACTTCGTCTACTTGGTATTGAATATCCATGTGGAATTGCTGGTTGAACATTTCAAATAGCTTCCACCGTCTTGAAGCAGTGAGCATAGAGATTGCCAAAGACCAAGGGTAGAATCATTTATCAACCTGTGAGCATCACAGTAGAAAGACATGGGGAGACACTGCATGTAATTAGAACTTTGGGACAACCAGGTCGGCGTTATTTCTGCTCAGAGTTATGAGTTATGCTCCTGGTGGCTGTGATGTGGCACCCTCGTGGTTTGTCATTCCATAGAGCACAGAAATAACGGGACGCTGTTATTTCTGTTGGGTAAAAATGTGAACTGGATTCAAGAACTCACACCAGCATGTAGGGCACCAACATTTCTCACTTTTACGATAACATGCGGTTCATCTGATCTCACATCTCGGGCTGTAACCATGACTCTGTAATACCGTTTCTTGTAAAGGTGAGATGTGTGGAGATGGTTTCTTGACCTAATGAAATATACACAGTTCACACTGCTCCCCCTTTCTTGGCCTTTCTTTTGGTTTGGGGAGTTTTCTTCCTGTCATCTTATGCCAAGAACAATGCCAACAAAGCAGGAAAGGAAGAAAGACATGTTTGTTAACCCACAAAGTGCATCTATGTTGTAACTCAGAGTTTGGTATTAGCCAGGATGTACAGGCATCAGTTCGACTCTCTCTTGGCAAACTGAAACTCTTCGATCAAAAGTGAAAAGATGTATGTGAGGAGGTGTTGGTGGAGGCAATGAACACACTCCATACCAGCTTTTCCTGTGTCACTTGGAAACCCACTGGAAACAGATGTCATTTCTTACAGTTCACACACAGAGTGGGAGAAGTTTGTATTGATTTTGAAAAGAACAGTAAATGGCTGTGGAAAATGTGCTTCTCAAAGCCCCACATCAACAAGCCACATATTTAATTATTATTTACAAATCCAAAATATGTGAGTGGAATCCATGATGCTTTTAAATTGCAGAATTCTGAGCAATTTCTCATAATGATCAATGGCTAATTTCATATTTAGGAACATTTTCTAGCTCTCTGTTTGAATAGTTTCTCTTTCAACAAAGCTGCAAATTTTGTTCTATTTTCCTTTCTCATAAACAATAATGATTTTCATGGACTAAGGCAAATACTTCCTTAAAATTCCACATGCTTTACATTATTGCATAACTATGTCAGTACAGAATTGCCACATTAAAAAGCACCAACATCAAAGGCATTTTAATAAAATGATTACATTTTTTGGTTGAAATTGTAAACACTACTAATTCAAATTTCTTGATGTTTGGGATGTCTAAATAACTTTTCTTTCAAAATATGTGTGTTGGGTCATGAAATGATTCAGCACGCAAAGATCCTTCATCAAGCCTGGTGACCTGAGCTTGATCCTCAGAACCCTCATGGTGGAAGGAGGGGTACTCAGTCCTGAAGGTTTCCCTTTGACCTCCCATGCTCACCTGGGCACACATAGCATGCGCACGTGAGTACACACACCTGCACACACAATTCTGTGTGTCACTTCTTCTTTTACTGTACTATTTTCTTAGTGTACAAAAACTAAGAGTGTGTGACATTATGAAATGATATTTAAATTGTAGCCAGTTTTTAATGCTATCATAACTTTTTCCTGTAGAACTTCAGTAAAAGGAGTGATTGCAACTGTCATGTGCAGAACTGTATTTGGGATTAATTAGTGGATACAACTACATAAATTACCAGCTTTGTTAAAAAGTCTACATGATAATAGCTAACATAAGACAAGTTATGTGGCATAACCAAATAAAGATATTACTAGAATAGATTGGGGTTTAAGATAAAAATTTTATCATTTTGGCCATGGAACCTTCCTTTCTCTTGTGTTTATGGCATTATAAGTTTCTGTTCTTCGACCCGCACACTGTAGACAGCAGGACCATCTATTACTGGGCTGTTTTGAGGCAATGAATTTGAGTAGCAATTTGTGGTTCTGTGAAAATGGCTAAAATATAAGTTGGAGAACAACATAGAATGGACCATGTCTTTTTTAAGTGAAGAAAATAAGATTGTCTTTTTAGTTGGTTATGTATGTAGGTGTATGTGTATCAGTGTAAAATGTGTGTGCACATTTGTGTGTGTGTATGAGAATGTGGGCATGGCTCCAATGCAGAGGTCACAGGACAACATGGGTTTTCTCTTTCAACCTTGTCTGAGATAGGGTCTCCTTATTGTTCATTCACTGGACACATTGGGTTAGTTGGCCTACAGCTTCCAGAAATTCTCCCATATTCACCTCCCATCTCTCTGTGTAAGTTTTGTTATTACAGATGCTCACTCTATGTATTAGATTTTTTACATGAGATCTAGAGATTTGAACTCAGGTTTTCATACTTCTAGAACAAGCACTTTTACGCAAAGAGCCATCTTTCCAGCCATTTATTTGTTTGTTGGTTTGTTTATGAGACAGTCTCTTTATGTAGTCCAGGTTTCCCTTGAACTCACCTCTTCCTGTATCAGCCTCCCAAGTGCTGGTTTTACTGGCATGTATCACCTTGCCTGAATTAAGACAGTGTTTTTAAACATCTTTAATTTTAATAGCATTCATTAAAAAATAAGTGGGTTGATGAAATGAACCAATGGTTTCAAAAGAAGAAAGGCAGTGGTTGATAAGTATTTATAAAGTATTTAACATACTGGAGCAATGGCTCAGAGGTTAAGAGCACTATTGTTCTTGCAAAGGACCTGAGTTTGGTTCCCAGCAACCCCATCAAATCACTTACAACTGCCTTTGAATATAGTTTCTGAGGATCCAACACCCTCTGGGTTCTGTAGGCACCTGTATGGATGCTTACACCCCCCGCATACAAATAAAAACAATCCTTAAAAAGTGTGTAACATCCACAGCCACTAGGAAAATGCAAACTCAAACCATTTAGAATCTCATGTCTTTTAAATTTAGAAGAGCTATCAAGAAGAAAGTGGATAGCAAAAGCTGGCTAGTGTGTGGGACTAGGAAGACTGATTCTAAAGTGATGGGATGTAAACCAGGAGAGTCATTGTGGAAATCAGTGTGGAGGCTTCTCAAACATTTACAACTAAAATTAACCAGATGATTCAACTGTACCACTGGGCATCCTCCCAAACTCCCAGTTCACCACAGAGACGCATATATTATACTTATGTTATTGCTGTACATTTCACAACAGCAAAGAGGAGGAACCAGTCATCAATAGATGGCCATCAACAGATGAAGGGACATGGAAATTGTGGTCCATTTACACAATGGGTTTTTACGAAGCTGTAAAGAAAAATGAAAATTTCAGGAAATTGGACAGATCTGAAAAGTATTATATTAAGTAAGGTGACCCAAATTCAGAAAAATCAAAAGCAAAAACCAAAAACAAACAAAAACCCTCAAAAACCAATGAAACAAAAAGCCATGTTCTCTATGTTATGGAGATCCTAGCTTATAGTACATATACCCATATATGTGAGTATATGTGCGTGTGCGTGGCTTGTGTTTGTGTGTGTGTGTGTGTAAATGTGAGTAAAGCTTAAAAACTAGAAGGGGGCCAAGGGAAGACTAAAAGTGGTGCTGAGAAAGCTGGGTAGGAAGGGAAAGAGGGTAAAAGTGACATGAGGTGAGGGAATGATGCAAGGGGCGGGGAGGGATACAGGCAGAAGAATCCACCAAAAATAATTTTGTTTGAAAATGCCACAATAAAATCTAATGCTTTGCTAATTGCGGAAACCAAACTAACAAAAAATCAATTAGTGAAATAAAATTAAGAAACGAACCAAACCCAACCAGCCAATAAAGCAACCTTAGATATATTACACAAGTTTACCACCCCTCCTTTATCCCAAAACATGTACAACTTTTTAGAGAGGAGAACTCCATTGATAAGCGAATGTCAGACTGGAACGGTTATTATCTGATTCTATCATGCCAGCAGTGGGAAAATGAATAGGGTATATGGACTGACCTCTCTCATTTGACCTCAGAGAGAACAGCTGTGCTCTAGGATCATGGCGGACAATTTTCCCTCCAATAAAAACTTAAAATGAGCAAAGATATTCTATAACTGTCACCAAAGCAGTTAAAATATCAAGGTTGGCCATACATTGGCCATCCAGAAATAAGCATGGACTCACAGAGTAGGGCACATTGCTGAGGCTTTAGTTTGACCATCTCCTATCAGTTTTAGGGAGGATCTGTTGTAAATTCATCTTCAAAGGAATCAGGTAATGTCTGGGTATCATTCTACCTGCCTTTAGCTCCCACCTCTCCATGAGTTGATACTTTTCACACCATCTATTTTATCTTTACTTCAGTATTAATCTAAATAGTGGAAGTTCAATTCAACTCATTGAATTGAGGCCATTGTTGCTTCCTTGAGCTTAAGTAACTTATAGATGGCCTTTTCATGCTATAGCAATTACAAAATCTCAAGGTTAATTATTTCTACTTTTTGTGATGCCTCCCATCAAAGGCTGGCTGTTGAATCCAGTACACAGTCCATACTGGTGGACACCCAAGGTCCCCTAGGTTGTTCAGAATGTACTGGTTTAATTCCAAAGGTCCCTTATGTTGTTCAGGATATACTCCAAGCTGTTCTGTCCCCACTTGCTGAAAGGATTCTAGTTCTCATCACCAGGATTAGAATCTTTGTGGCACCAGGCAACTCAAGACGCTGCTGGGAGATGAAGATAAATCACCATCTCACATTCATACAGTCTTGCTGGTGTTTCCAGTTATTCTGCACAGTTCAATGCCAGACTGATTCTGCTCCCCAGGTACACATTTTACAAATAAGACACCTTCTTGTCTTGTTATCTGAATTTTAGCATTTTTTCATAAAAGCACAGTTAATAGTGATTAAACTAACATCTGCATTTTAAAGCATCCTTAATGTAAACATCATCATCATCATCATCAACAACAACAACAATAAAAGGTCTGAAGAAGAGAAAAATTGAGATAGCTTCCTGGAACAAAATAATGGTCCTCACTCTCATCATTCTTGCTCATGTAGTCCTGGATATCTTGGCCAGAGAGATTAGACAAGAGAAAGAGACAAAGACAGGGAAGAGAAAGTGAAGTTATCCTTGTTTGAGGATGACATGATTGTTTATGGAGAAAACAGTACCAAACCCCACCAAAAATGGTTGAAACTAATAAATGAATTCAGTAAAGATCTAGAACCAAAATTGACAAGCCTTTTTATATACCAGTAATGAATGGCTGAATTTTTTTTTTTTTTTTAGGAAATCTTCTCTGAGGAAGGATGGGGACTATACTTCTTTTTTGGTATAATGATAAACATTAAAATGTAGTTAACGATTTTGCTAGTTTAGTTAAGTGGTGGTTGTAGGTTGTTCTCCAAGATTTATAACTTCATTAGCTTTGGGCAATTGGCTAGGTTTTCAGTAACAGGCACAATTTTCCTCATGCTGAGTGGCTCTTAAGTCCAATTAGAGAGTTGCTGGCTACCACCAAGGTGTATGTGGCACTACTAAACCCTTAGGATTATCATGCCATATTAGTTCTTGTTGTGATTTATAGACTTCATAGTTGTGCAGGATTGTTGGTGAAATCCCATTTAGAACAATCATATCTGAAATTTCACAGAAATACATTACTCAGAAATAAATTTTACTAAAGAAATAAATGAGGGCTAGCAACTTGGTTCATAAGACAAAGAAACTTCCACCAAGATTGACAATCTGAGTTCAATACTCAGGACATACTTGGTAGAAAGAGAGAACTGACTCCTGTAAGCTGTCTTCTGACCTCCAGGCATGCACATATGTACACACCCACAGAAACAGACAAATAAATGTAATTTAAAAATCAAAAGAAAGAAGTAAAAGAACCCCACAATGAAAATTATAAAACAATGGAAAAATTATAGAGCTCACATACAAGAAAACAAAGTCATCCCATGCTCATCAACTCAAAGTATTGATAAAATGTTTATCATGGTCCCAGTTGGTAGATCTGCTTGGGAAGGATCAGGAGGTGTGGCCTTGTTGGAGAAGGTGTGTCACTAGGGGTAGGGTTTGAGGCTTCAAACTCAGCAATTCGCAGTTAGCTCTCTCTGCCTTATGGTTGATGTTTCAACATGTAGGCTCTCAGGCAAATGTCAGTTATGGTGATTTGGTCATGGTACACTACATACATACATCAAATTATAATAGTATACCTCACAAGTAAGTACCGATGTCAAACAAAGCCTTTAGAGAAATAGTAAAATGAATTTAAAAATGGCTGTAAGCACCACTTGCTTTTAATCATATAAATTTCAGACAAATGGAAAAACATGTGACAGGAGAGTATACAATCCAGACCCAGCTTCACCCTGTCCCTCAGAATTTGTCTTGACCTGGGTGGTAGCCACATGGGCATACAGATATGCAATAGTCTAGATTCTACAGATGAGAAAACCCCTTAACTCTAATGTTTATACATTTTATGCCATAAGTGCTGTATTTCAATTAAAACATAAGAATAAATCCCCCCCCAACTGAAACATCAGAACCTATAGTATCCAGATTCAAAGATTTCCATATAGCATCTTTACATTAAATCATACATGCACGACTTCAGTCACTGAGGGTGCAAAGACAGCATGGTGGGGCTCTGCAGTATGTTAAAGAACCTCTATAAAATGGTAAGGCAAGAGTGGTTATCATTAAGTTAAAGAACGGCATTCCATTAGAGTCTGCCAATTAGCATGTTACTGTTGACTGTCTTTTGTACTGTATCCCAAGCCAACATTATTCATGTCTTTTATTCCCTGCACATCTAGCACTCTCATAATGTTGTAGCATTTCCTTGCATTTTACTATTTAAGTGCCTACCCTGCTTTGCTAAAATGGAAACCTTTTAAAGATGTGGGTAAGACATTATTCCTCTAGAGTTTTTTTTTTCTTCCCAATTTGGCATAGTGCATGGTATACAGTAGATATTCAGGAGATGTTTATCATCAAATGATCTGGATATAAATGATAGCAGGCCATTTAACTCCTACCTATGGAAACACTAAGGCCAGGCTCATCTGTTATTTCAACAGTGTGCTTTGATTCTTTTTAGCTCCCAGTAAATCCACCACATCTTAAATTCAGAGTATTCTTTTAGTCCCGTTTTAGAACTGCCTTTATTTTCAAGACAGGAAAACAAACAGTCCAAACTCATTTCTCTGTGTTAAGCTAACATGGGGATTAAAAAAATAATACGGCTCTGTGATTTTCACCCAACTAGGAGAGGCTATTTTGGAACTGTGTGGACTTTAGATATTTGAAGCAGTAATTACTTCCCCCATAAATGTTACCTTTTAGAGTCAAATACTATTTTCTCACTGCACTTCACATTTTCCTTAAAGGAAAACATCTTCTATTCAGGGTTGACTGTGCTGTGTTACTCTGTGTGGAAACTCTCCTTTTCATTCATGTAGATGGCAATGTAAAGTCCGTCAGTCAGGGCAACAAGGGCAGTAACTTACACTTCATTAAATTCTAGGCTTTACATGTTCTACATCATTGAATACCCATGAAATATTATGGTGTGATTTTATACACTGTAGTTCTGCATATCATCATATCATCTCAGACAACGTCTTATCAATCCATCCATCCATCTATCCATCCATCCGTCTATCCATCCATCCATCCATCCATCATCAAAGTTTAGAGATTTTCTAAGAGTATGTGGTTTGATCAGGATAACAACACAGGAAAACTCATCTCTACATTTTACATCCTTGCCTGTTTAAAGTTCTGCAACAGAATTCATGGACCATATTTTGCATAATTCTGGATTCAGGGCTTACTTTAGTGAACTACTTATGTAACCATTTTAAAAAATAAACAGGATACATTTTTTTAGGGTGATGCTTCAGTAAATAGTATCAAACTAATACAGCTAAGACTCCCATAGTCTTCTTTCTACACCAAATAGAGAGCTAGCAATGCTTACCTCATGTTCACCAACATTGATTATTGTTCTGGGAATTTTTACAACTTACCGTGGCCTTGGGTTTGGTTCCAGAATTGCTCCCTGGAGTGGATGATGGATCGGTGGAATCAGGGTTAGAAGACAGAGTCACCTGTGTCTGATTTACTGAGATACTATCTGTTCCACTTTCGGATCCCGATTCTAGATCCTGTTAAAAAAACAAATGCACAGCCATGAAAAAAGGCACTCAAGTGCCCCCTCCATGCCCATTTCCTCCTACCAGCAGCCCTCACCCCTTATGTGGCCTCCAGTAACTCACAATATCACAATATCACAGAGGTAACAAGGTGAGGTGCCTTGCTTCCAGACTTTCTCACAGGGCCTTGTGAATACCACATGAAAACAAACCTTCCCAATCTTAGTTCACAATGTAAGTGATGCTTTTCCCTATGATATTATAAACCACCAATAGTATGGAAACTCATTTTTTGCAGATGGAATGTCATAAGAGATCGTTAGCATGTAAATGAATATGGATAGTGACATTGCTTTCATTAAGAAATGTGTGTGTGTGTGTGTGTGTGTGTGTGTGTGTGTGTGTGTGTGTGTGTGTGTGTGTGCCTGTCCACACATGGGTGTGTGAAGGATGTAATTGTAACCAAATTTTTTATGCTTGGAATGACTCCAGTTCAGCCTATTTTATGTCTTTACCTTGAAAACAAAAAACCCATATTTAATTCTAAATAAAATATGGCTCACTTGAATTTCAAGCTGAATTAATATGAAATGGATACCAACAAAAACAGGTAGTTTATAAACATTACATGTACAGGCCATGAGTGATAAGTCATTTAATTTTCCTTTTTTTAAAAAAGAAGGACCTTTTGCATTTATTTTGCCTTCCTATCCATGAGTTAATGAAATAGTTAACAGAGTAATCTTTTATTTTTTTAACCACACATAGAGGAGTATAAGTTGAAATAATTTTTTTTTTCAAATTATCAGCCTTGGGTTGTTACTTTGCACAGACCACATTTTTTACATATCTGTTTCAGCTTGCTCTTCCTGTATGGAAGGTATTATTATCATCCCTGGGGAGACAATGACACCCAGACTCAAGGCAGATCTCTGGATTAAACTCACATTCCATGGCAGAGCTGGTATTAAATCACAGGTCCTGACCTCAAGGCTCAACCTCATAAAGTAACTACAGTGTTGTTTGCTGAGGGCCTGAAACACAGTTAAAAAAGCAATTTCATAGAGCCATGGATAGAAAGGTTAGTAGGAGTCCTTTTCTCCACTACTTACTGTAAGAAATCACTGGCCAACTGTACTGAGATCTCACACTCATTCCCTCCCTACTTAAGCATCTTAGGCAAACTAAATGGTGAGGAAGACCCAAATTTTCACTATACTGCCCAATTTTGCTTTTGTAATTTATCTGATGCTCTGTGGGACAATCAAACTTTCCAGTATCATTGGTACCCTACACTTCCACCATGTCAGGTGGATGGAATGTATCCAGCTCAGAGGAGTTCTTACTGTGGTGGGTTATCCAGAGTGGTATGTGCTATGGAAGAGGTCCACATACCATTCAACTATGGCACAAAATAGTGGGAATCTTATGATTTATCCTTTACATAGATGTTCATATCACAAAGTAAGGCTTCACTGGTGATATTCACTATGAAGAAGAAGATAATGGAAGCCAGATGATTCCTAGGGAGACTATTCAAAGTGATTCAACAGGAAAAATTAAATCAATAATTTAGATAGAAGATATAAAGGGCAAAAATAAGAAGAGGGGATACTGATGTCCAAAACATGTAATTGATGAGGAGGTAATGGAAGAAGCAGTAGACATCAACGGAGTAGTGGAAGTCAACATGGAAAGCAAGCTCAAATATTAGGAATAATGCAATTACTCCTAGGATGTCAGATCCAGGGCAGGGAGTACAGAGTTAGTTGATGGGAAAGTGGCCAAGAATCAAGTCAAGGAAGATAAACTAGGTAAAAAGAATATGAAACTCTGGGTCACAAAAGGGTTCAAATAGCGAGATGCCTGACCAAAAACAACAATACTTTTGGTTTTATGTCTGAAATGAAAAAGAGCAATGCCATCTCTCTTTCTCATCCTTGTATACTGATATACTATAAACAATGTACTGCATAAAGTCTTAAACAATAGAAAGGACTTAGAATATCAAGAAGACCAAAAAACACTCAAGAATAGTGCCCAAACTCCATCAAGGGACAGTGACTTGGCTCTAGTCTATGTATTTCTTAAGAGTCCTTACGGTGTGACTGAAGTGTCCCCCAAAGATTATCAATACTGACTTGTTTACACATTCACGTGAACAAACAATTAGTGGCTCAAACTCAGAATACCTTGCTTTTGAGAAGAAAAGGCCTTGGGAAGGTTTACAATATGGCAGAATGAGAGTTGGCTTTTCTGAAAGATGTGGAAGTGACTCTCACGAGCTGTGTGAGCCTTGGCAAACTTCTCACTGCCCATCCATGTGACCTCTAACAAATCCCTCATTCTTCCTGAGGCTCACCAATGCTCATCATCAGTCCAAGAGAGGGAATGAAGCAACCCATGCAAAGCTTAGTGTGCACTGACTATTACTGCTTTCTTCTCTAGCCCCACCCCTGTCTCCCACCTGCCACTCATTCTAAGAGATCGCTATCATTAGTTAGGCCTCACAGGACTGGCACACAGTGGAGTGCTCAGACGTGGTCAAGATTTGGGGCTACAAAGTCCAAAATCAGATCTTGGGGTTTGGAGAACCTATGAGGCATAGCCAATTTGTTAGGTTTTCTCTAGGCAGCTTCATCCAAATCTTTATCCCTTCCTTTGTTTTAATGTGGACATCACATGAAAGTTGTTCTTCATCATCCCAGAATCTGTCTCTATTTATAGTCTTTATTATATAGATAAGTCTATATAATACAGTCTTTATTATGTAGCTAACTTTATTATATAGATAACTGGGAATTTTGGAAGTGTTCTTAAACAGGGTGGGCATATTAGCTAGCGGAAGAGTCACTGCTTCCTTGTGTGTCATATTCTTCCTGCTAAAGTTAAACGTGTGGTTGAGTGGGAGAGTAGGACTGAGGCAGTTTCTCCCTTGTCTCTCTCTGGGTTGGTGCTCTTCGGTGGATGATCAAGGTCAAAATCATGACATCATAGTCCTTTCATTCCATGGCACAATTATCAAAAAGAATGGGAAGTGCAAATGAGATAATATTAGCATTAGCTTTAAATACCAATGAGCAGATAGAAAGACCAGGGGTGACCAAGAAGACTGTCAAGATCGAAAAGTCGTTTTGAGGCCCATGGATATGTGTTGTTTACATCTTTCTCAGTGTCATATGAGTGTAGAAGCAAACAGAAGAGAAGCAACAGTGGCCAAGCATATTCTGTGGTAGATTCATGCAAGTCTGCTTATGTATGTTTTCTTCATCTGTCCCCCTAACTAGCCATTAGTTTAACAGTTAATCTTCATGTGTGTCTGTCTCTGACACAAACCTACCACTGAAAAATTAGACAATTTTCTTATGGTCTCAGGTAGTCAGTCATAAAGCGGGGACCCAAAGTAGACCTTCAGTCATTAACATTTGTAATGTTCCTGCTGAGCTATTTTGCTTTATTCTGACTATATTGATAAACTGAGATCTTAGAAACAGATGTTATGTTTATAGTGGCAACAATTACGGTAATAATTACATAATATTCCATTATAGTGTATGAATCATTAAAGTCCAATTTACAATTTATATAGAAGTACAAACATAGATGTAGACAAATGATCCAGTAATCATGTATATTAGTTTATATGTTTCGTTTATTTTTACTGCAAGAGAAGCAAGTCTAGCAGGCAGGGGATAGCTTACTTTTTGAAAAGGAAACAAAAATACTGTGTTTTGAGGAAACCTCACCTGTGTTTTTCTATTTAATATATAGGAACTAAGAAAAATTGAATGGAGAGAGAAGAGAGAGATTAAAAAATGTGTGAGATTGTAACAACTCACCCCTGAAAATTTTAAAAAATAAAACATACTCCAGACATGAATGACAAAGAGGTATGAACTCCAAAGGCCTCATAAAAATAAGGTATTTCTGCCTTGAAAGGTACTAGAGAAAAATGAGTGTGAACCTTTTGTCCTCTCTTCATATGTCAATCAAATTAAAGCATCCCTTCCTGTGGGCGGTTAGGACACCGCTTTAGTTGTGTTTCTCCCATTTAGATCCCCTTTCTTTTTGCTGAAATGAAACTATGTGCAAATAACTAAGCACCAAGGAGAGAAGGAGTAGGTTTTTTTCTTTTCTAGAAAGCTATTTAGGTACAACTCACTGTAAAGAAAATATTTGCAATGAGTCCTGAAGGATAAGAAAAATTATAAGATTACCAGAAATGAAAATTGCATTTTTATCAGCTTTCAAGATTCAAATCTAGCTTCATATCAATCAGATGATTAATATGATGGCTGCTCTAGAGATATCAGCTTTTCATTGTAGCCTGATCGAAGGCTATAGCCCTGGACTACACCTGGCTGGGTTTATTTCTGTTCCAACTCTGGCACATGCAATCATCAACTTCCATATACATCTTACTCATCTTGGAACATCATGAGGAATGAGTGTGGGGACTTATGTGGAACACATTGAGTACCATCCACCTTGTGTTAACTCTTGCTCCTTTACCGCAGAATCAACAGTGGAACTATACTAAGTAAGGAACTAAAAATTTCTGTTACAGTAGGTGTTCAAGCCTGCCTATGTGATATTCTACATTTTGAATCTCATATAAATATAAATTTCTTGATTCAGTTTATTCATTATTGTGTAATGAAAATTCTTGTTTAATAGAAACAGGATGTGGCTTAATTAGAGTTAAACTCTATGCTATATATGATAGATTTACATAAACCAAGCCACTTAACATGAAACTATTAATAAATATGTAAAGGGTAGAGCCAATTATAGGATCTATTCCATCTAAATTTTATTTTAGTTTGGAATCCCATTGAAGTATCTGTCATATAAACTTAATGGGATAAAATTCTCACTTCTGTTCTCTTCATTATTTTTCAGAGTATATTTTAGAGTACTAGCAAGTCACCCTCATCTGAATTGTTTTTTTGCAGCATACAGAATTAGTTCACCTGCATCTATGCCTCCATCTCCCATCCATCCATCCATCCACCCATCCAACCATCCACCTGCCCACCCACCCATTCCCTTATCCATCCATCCATCATCCATCCACCTATTATCCATTCATCCATCCATCCATCCATCCATCCATCCATCCATCCATCCGTCCATGCAGAAAATACTTATTAAACATGTTTTTTTTTCATGTGGTATAAGTTTACAGAATAAGAATTTATATCTTAGAAATAACTAGTCATAACTTGAAAAGCTGGAAATAGTGTAGTTATCAAGATAGACATAGCATTTGTAATGCTTGCATCATTTCATTGAATAGTAGTAAATATAGTCATACTATCAATCTACTACACCAAAGAGGGCCTAATCCCGAAGAAGTAGATTTTCCTAAGGCCATTTTCTTCCCTTTTTAATGTTAAGTTTTATTGTCACCCATGTGTCTATGGACTCTCTGTATGATGTATGGAGACCACTGAGTGATCTTTATGGAGTTCTGTTTTATTGATTAGTAGATGCCATCATCAAATATTTTCCCTTATAAGAGAGACCATATGAGATAAAGAGGAACTATCCTAACTGGGCTTGGTGGGCACAGCCCTGTAATCCTAGCTTCTTGAGCAGGAGCGTAGTAAGGTCAAGGTTAGTCAGGGCTACATAGTGAGTTTGGGGACAGCCTGGCCAGCTTACTTAGTCCATGTCTCAAAGTAAAAACAGGACTGGTGATAAAGCAAAGTGGAAGATTGCTTGCCTAGCGTGGGCCAGACTTGAGGGTCGATCCCCAGTTTTTGAGAAAAAAAACCCCAAAACTACTAAAAGCTAAACTAACATTAATAACAACAGCAAAACAGACACAGAGAAACACTACTCCACTAGGAAAGAGAGCCAGGGGCAGGGAGCTCACAGGGACATGCCGCCGTAAGTTCGTCGGGGTGCTGGATGGGGATGAGGCTGTGCTGAGCGCATTCTCGATGTCTTGGTCTAGTTGGTCCAGTTTCATAATTAGCAGCACCATGGAGTCCAGCCGAGTCCTGTCTCGATCTTCCCTTGTTTCCTGAGGAGCAGAACATGCTGTTACTGAATCTGAAAGGCCATTTTTTTTTTTAAAGAATAAAAGTTCGCTGTTCTTCACGATAACAAAAAGGCCACTGGATAATGAGCGGTCTTCTATTGGACAGGGAAGGGAAGGTCTAGTCTGGGTCATCAATGGGCCCTTCATGGAGAAGAGTCTGATCTAGGGCCAAGGGTGCATTTTACATGAATATTCAATACATGAAAAAGAGTTGAACAGCTACAAGTACATATGCACGTTTCCAACTTTCTAATTAAGTATTATTGGGAGAATTTATTTATAACCTTTTTTTTTTAGAGTACAAATTTATTATTTGTGTGATTCTAATAATTGTGACTTTGTACTTAAGAATGCATGTGAGAGAATATTTGTACCATGATATTTTTTAATTTATTGAAATACTATGAAAAAAATTAAGTTAGGCAAATTTTTGGCTTGTGTGGTGGATAGTTCTCTTCATGAAACACTTACCTGCTACTGTTTCCAGTTATGGCATTGCCAAGATTACCTTTTAAAACTCTTTTTATTCTTTCACACACTTAAAAACAGGCCCCCATGACAATGTTTGCACACATACATACAGACACACACATACATACGCACACACACAGACACACACACATACACACACACACACACAAATGACTAGGGCTTTTTATCTTAATTACTCTGAGATTTAGACATACATTTGGAAAGAATTTGATGTGAAGCAGAAATTAAAGCTTCTATTGTCCTTGTAAAATTACTTAGACAAAACTGTACAATTCCTCTGTGGCCAAATCAAGTCAGTTTGCATCACAAATCTCAACCCCTTCTGCTATGCAAAGAGACAAGGCTGGGTAGGATATTGAGTGAAGAAAAAAAAAAGACCATATAAAACATAGATAACTTCTTTTAGAATGACAGTCTATTGAGAGATGCAATGGACTCAGGTCTAGTTCTTTCAATGTAAAGCATCATTTATGACTCAGGTTGCCTATTTCCCATATCTCTGAGATACTTGGCTCATGGCCAAACTGAAGGGAGGGGGGACAAGGTCATGATGGGACATAGATATGTCCACAGAGGATGCCATGCTGGGGTTTTGCTTTGGCAACGATTATTACTAAATGAGGAAAGTAATGAACACAAGTCTGACTTTTTGTCTTATTTGGGGCCCTCCCTTCCCCTCCTCTCCCCTTCCCTCCTCTCTCCTCTCCTCTTCCTTTTTCCTGTCCTCCCCTCCCCTCCCCTCCCCTCCCCTCCCCTCCCCTCCTCTCCTCTCCCTTCTCTTCCCCTTCCCTCCTCTCCTCTCCTTTCCTCCCCTCCCCTCCCCTCCCCTCCCCTCCCCTCCCCTCCTCTCCTCTCCTCTCTCTCTTATGTGTATGTGTGATGTGTGTACTTGTTAATGTGGATGTATACACACATGTATGAGGGTACATGTGCACATGGAGGTCTAAGATGGACATTGTATATCTTCCTCGGTGACTTTTTACTTTTGGTTTCTGAGACATGGTCTTTCACTCAACCTGAAGCACAGTGATTTCAGCAGACAGACTGGCCACTGAACTTTAAAGGTTCACCTGTCTCTGTATTCCAGACCTGGGGTTATAGAATCTTGCTGCCACCCCTGGCTTTTACATGTTCTGGGAATCCAAGCCCATGTTCCGAGGTTCATGTGGCTGGCACTTTACCAACTGTGCCCTCTTCCAAGTCCTGGGCATTTCTTCTAGTCCTTTTATGTTCCTTAGCTACTCCCAAGAACAGAGATGCCATGGGTCAATCTAATTTTATAGGTATATTCCTTAAACAGGAATCTAATTCTATAGATATATTTCTTTAAAGCTAAAACAGATTGTTTTGTTTTTGATAAAGAGCATAATCTTCCAGATTTTAAATGATTGATTTATTATATTACATTTACCAAAGAATCAACTATTAGGTCATATTACTTTCTTTTCTAGTTACAGTAATATGTTGACAAGAGTGATTTAGGGAAGAAAGGGTTCATTTTAGTTTACAATCCATCATTACAGGGAATCAAGGCATCAGAAATCTGAAGCAGATAATCACGTACATCCATAGTCAAGAGCTGATTGCAGTGAATTAGTGCACACATGCCAGTGATCAGATTACTTTCCTTACTGTTATACAGCCCAGAATCTTCTGCCTAGGGAATGCTGCTACCCATGGTGGGCATGTCTTCACACCTCAATTAACTTAATCAAGATAATCTCCCACAGATATGCCCAGAGTTCCTTCTTCCAGTTGAGTTTTGTCAAATTAATGGTTCATATTAACCATCACTTGAGATAATATTAGATAATTTATTTGGGCATTTTTCTTTATTATTGAGAATTTTGTACACAATAAAATATAATAATATCTGAACCTCATTCCTCCCCCAAAGTCTTCCCATACTATACACAGCACTTCCCATTACCAATTTCTTATCTTTCTGTTTGTTTGGGTTTTTTTATTTGTTTATTTTGAGACAAGGTCTCATTATGTAGCCCTGGCTGGTCTGGAACTCAAAAACCCACCGACACCTGTCTCCCTAGGGAAGTGCTAGGATTAAAGGTATGTGCCACCATGCTCTTTTTATTTATTTTAACTTTTTTGATAATCCACTCAGTCAAGGTAGTGATACCCATATATACATGGGTGTAGGGCCAACCAAAGTTAGATAAGCTATTTTTGAAAACAAATTTCCTTGGTTGAAAAGGAAATATATCTAAATAATATAAATAAATAAATAAATAAATAAATAAATTTTATTTATACATAAAATAAAAATGGCTACTTCTTTTTCTATAAGAGCAGATTAACTTTGAAATTAAATTGAGTTTTTTGGACATGCTATTTTATTCTGAAAACTATGAAGCTCTTATGATTTGATTGCTCATTGCTCCTTTCTTGAGGAAAATTTAATGACTGAAAGAATATCATGAACTTTTTATTGGGCTTAAAAGTATCCATATTTACAAGAGTGAAATCTTAACATTTATATTTTTATACAATAATGATACATAACTTTGTTACATACAAAGCAGTTCTTTTCATAGTGAAATCCTGTTTATAAGCTGAAGTAACGTTCTGGAAATATTACAGATCATTGCAACAAATTTGCTTAAAAGTACTCCAAAAAAAGGGAAAAATCTTACTATAGACACTGAGTCCCTTCATTACTGTGCAGATGTATTTCTTATATGATTTCCTTCTATTTTGAGCCAAAGAAACATTTGAGAAGGTGAAGATTTGTGCATCTCTGTGCCCACATGTGGCTTTCTTTGACTCTCATTCATATCTCAGTCATAATATTCTCAAGGACAAAGATTCAATTTTCCTCCCTAGCAGAAATGGAATCAAATTATACACCACAGAAACAACACATTTTCAGGAAAAGTGGTGAGATCAATACAGCCAAGAAATAATAACACACAAACCTTGGAAAATAGAAGCGCATATTTTTCCAGCTACTAAGTTAAAGTTGGATCCAGCAGTACATCCGCAGCTACCCTGGACCCATCAGCGATGGTCTCAGAAACAATTTGTCTTTGAATTAACTGGACACTGAGATTATACTCTAAAAATATGTTTTGTATATTTTATGTTCATTGGCTGAGCATCAAATTATTTCAGTGATGTGCCAGGAGGATAAAAACCAAACAGCCTTGCCCTATGATATTGTCTTAGACAATTAATCCTATTTCTTTTCTCTCTCCTCCATGGGTACCTCCTCGCTCACCATCCACTACTGTCACTCTGAAATGTCAAGAGTTTTCATGCCACACATCCATAAAACCTCCCCAAAATAGAGTGACTAAAAATCTGATGCTTTGCATAAATATCCTAGTGCTTATTTTTAAAGCTCAAGTTTTATCATCTCGTGAAGTTCTACTTTTTCATATATCCAAACTCCAGTAAATAGTTTATGGCTGAAAATACAATAGTATATTTGCAGATTCTGGACTTTTTCACTTCTTTAATGGAGATTTAATTTCATTCTTTTACTATTGTCCACAAAGAAGAATTTTATTACATTAAATTATTTACTCATGAGTCCAAGATTTCTATAACTTCACTCCCTCCATTCAAGGCCAATGTGATAAATTTGCCTCCACTCATCTATCTTTCCTTTTTTATTATCATTACAGCTGTTTTAAGTCAGGCATCATTAAAAGGACTGAAAATCCATCAGTGAAGAAGATAAGACTCCTGTTGTCCTGTATGTTATAATCGGCCCTTGGGAAATAGACAATGAAAATGAATAGATTCATAAACAGTTTCAAATAGAAACTCATGTAGAAAATTAAAAATAGGATAATGAGATAAATAACTACAGTGTTCCTGTCCACATACATATGTCCATAATATATTTATGTATAATTAGCATATAACATAGTAACTCACATACAACATATTAATTAATATAACATTAATGTGCAATAGATATAATTAATATATACTGTGCTAATACAATATATTACAGTCTGGAAAAAGCTTTCGGTGGAAATTGAGAGTCAAACAAGAATTGGAAGAAGAGAAGATGATGGGGTGAAGACACAGACAGACGATGGAGGAAGGAGGGAGGTGGAGGGGGAGAGCGGGAAGAGGGGAGGCAGTGGAGAGTCAGGAAGATGATGTTCCATGTGGAAGGAGGACTGATACAATGATAGTGAGACTGCACCAAAGTCAGTCAAATAACAAGACCAGGGTGGGGGGATGAAGGGGGGGGAAGGGATGGGAAGAGAGAGCACCACGTAAATCAGACTCTGTTCACAAGGTCACTGTCAGTCGGGGGAACTTACTCTTTGTGCAGGGAAAGTCATTAGGAGGACACAGGGAGTGATGCGCTGTGTTCTATAAACTCTTTGATTTCTTTTTAAATATTGGCAGAGAAAGTTAAATTTGGAGCCTCAGGCACACTTGATACCCAGCAATGTCACACGTTCAGTAAGTGCCATATTCTAAGGCCTCTCTCTCCTGGTTCTAACCTTGGTATGCTGAGGTCTGAACCACACACACAGTATATTGATTATGAAGAGAAAACAGGTTATTTGTAAGAAAACTAGACATATTTTGACTTTCAATGCAAAATAAATAAGATTAACAACTAACAAGGAGGCCCTCATGAGATTAAAAACTCAAGAAACAGCCATATGGAGAGACAGTCTACAGAATGGTGGATAATCTTTGCCGTGTGTGTGTGTGTGTGTGTGTGTGTGTGTGTGTGTGTGTGTGTGTGTGTGTGTGTATGTGTGTGTGTATTATATATAATTATAGAATAGACAAAGAAGCTAAAAACTAAACAACAAGAAAACAAATATTCCAATCAAAAGTGGGCTATGGAACTAAACACATAAGAGTTCTCAAAAGAAGAAACCTAAATGACTAGTAAACATTTTAAGAAAGGGTTCAGCATCTTCGGCCATTACAGACATACAAATTAAAACGCCTTGAGAGTCTGTCTCATGCTAATCTGTGTGGCTGTCATCAAGAAAACAAATGACAACAAAGGCGAGAATGTGGAGAAAAGGATCCCTTGTTCACTGTAAGTGGGGCTGTGAATTGATTCTGCCACTGGAAATCAGGGTGGAGATGTCTCAAAAAGCTTAAACTAGAGCACTCATGTGATCCAGCTACATCATTCCTCGTCAGACACCCTAAGGACTCTATACCCTACAACAGAGATATTATATACTATATATAATTGCTGCTCTAATTACAATACTTAGGAAATAGAATCTACTCAGATGTCCATTAACGAGTGAATGGATAATTAAAATATGGAACACACATACAGTGAAATTTTACTCAAACATAAAGAAAAGTGAAATTATATGGGTGGAACTAAAAAACATACTGAGGTCACCCATATGCAAAATGACAAATACTGTATATTCTCTCTTATAAGTACATCCTTGCTTCTAATTATTATGTGTGTATTTACTAGAGATTGAGTATAGGTAGAGGCTGGAAAACAGAAATGGATCCAATGAGAGACAGTAGAAGCTTTGGGGGACAGCGGAGGGTAATAAAACATGTAAAAGTGGAAGCAGGAATACTAAGAGTAGAGAGAGAGAAAGAAGATGAGGACAAAGAAGGAGAGAGGAGGGTGGGTCCCAAACAAAAATAAGTAGTTAAGAAAATGCCACTAAGAAACCTGTAACTTTGTAACTAATTAAAAACGAGAGCACTGTAGTTAATGTTCTTTAGGCAGGGGTAGGCACACAGTATATGTTGTTAAAACTTGGGCAACTGGCTCTTGGGATAAAAACAGAATGCCCATTTGCTGTATTTGTTTTTCTGTAGTGTAACATTCCCTGGACTGATTCCATACTATCATCTAGACACGACCAGAGGCAGAGCTGGAGGAGAAGGCTGGAAACCTACTCTTATGAGCTGATGTATTCATTAGACCTGCAGGAACAGGGACTGGGAACCAGCAGGAGGAAGATGGTTTTGAATAAAAACATTGATTGCTAAACCAGTGGGAATTATGGTTTAGGTAACCTAAGAGAGTTGAAATAATGCCTTTAATTTATTTTGTGCACCCATTTTCCATAGCAATTGCTCCTGTTGCCAGGTAAAGTACAGTGAAGTGCTGTGGGATGTCCTGTATGTTGTGAATAAATAAAACGCTGGTTGACCAGTAGCCAGGAAGGAAGTATAGGACAGGCGGGATAAACAGAGAGGAGAATTCTGGGAACAGGAAGACTGAGTCAGGAGACACCAGCCAGCTGTCCAGGGAGCAACGTGTAAAGGCAGCAGGTAAGGCCACGGAACACGTGGCAACATATAGATTAACAGAAATGGGCTGAGTATAAGAGTAAGAGCTAGACAATGGTAGGCCTGAGCTAATGGCCGAGCAGTTTAAATAATATAAGCACCTGTATGTTTATTTTATAAGTGGGCTATGGGACTGCCAGGGCTTGGTGGGACCCAGTGAGAAGGAGAGAAAAACTCTAGCTACAGTGAAGTACTGTTGACTTCAAATCAGTGTTTTCCTTAATTATTCTCCTCCCTCATGTCTGCCTTCCTTGCTTTATCTGTTGTTTGTGAAGTTCTTTATGCTTCATTATAATAGCTTTATGTTTATATTTTTATTAAGTCAAAGTATATCACTGGGAGGTGGAAGCACAGAACCTTTGACCTCACCTTGTCTGAGTACAAACCCAGTAATCATTCAGTGTGAGTTTGCATGGTTACATCATGAGCTACTTACTTGGTTTGCTAAGATGCAACCTATTTCACACTCACACAGCTCAAATTTTTGGGATATTGTAGAGGTGATCCCCATTCCTCTCTAATGTCCTTCCTCTAGAGTAGTGGTTCTCAGCCCTCCTAATGCCGTGATCCTTACAGTTCCTCATGTTGTGTTGACCCCCTACCATAAAACTATTTTCATTGCTACTTCATAACCATAAGCTTGCTAGTTATGAATTGTAATATAAATGTGTTTTTTTTTGGACATAAAGGGTTGCTAAGGGATTTGAGACCCAAAGGTTGAGAACCTTTGCTTTAGGTTGAGGCAGAATAAGTACTATCTATTCTATGAAGTCTTTCAAATATTTGGAGAACTCTGCTGTTTCCATATTATAGCTCTTCTAGGTGGAATGTCCCCAGTTTTCTTCTTAGAGTCGGGGGAGTGTTGTAAATCAAGCCCAGGGTGAAGTGCATGCCAAGACATACTTTACCACTGAGCTGTACCCTTATTCTTCACTTCTGTAAGTCATTTCTCATAGGATGTATTTTTAAATTATCTCACTATTTATTCTTCTATGGATATGAATAATTCTGTCAATGGTTCAGTTCACGATTGGTGCCCAGAATGAAATATATTTCCATATGTGTTCTGTGACCATGGGGCTAGGCAAGGGCATCTCCATGCTCATATACCCTCAAAAGGTGTAGAATCTGGTGCCTGTTCAGAGCATACATATAGAGGGAGAGCCACAGTCCTTTTTCCCATGTGGACAAAGTACTTATCTGACTGCATTGAACTCGAGTTGTGAGTATGGTATATGTTCCCTTTTCCCAGCCAGCACCCAGGTAGGACAGAAACAGAAACATCCTGTTGTCTTGAGACCTTAACCAGTTGTTGGCAAAGTGTGGGAAATGTATGCTGTTGCTATAGATGTTTTAGTCGTATCTGCCTCAGACACAGGTCAGTAGAGACCAGACAGATTCAATCAGGACAGAACTTCTATTCAATATAAATTTTTGTCCGTGATGAAAACTCAACGATGTTCCTTATTTACGGTAGAAGAGATTGAACTTGGTCTGTGGGTAGCGAGAGTACTTTGATTGTGATGGTGTCTGGGAGGATACAAGTTTCCCAGAAGATCCTGAACTGGTTAGCTTTAACTGATACAGATCTCCCTGATGTTGTTTTCCTTCTACCCAGGGAAGACAACCCCACTGTTTCCTTCTCCAAATGCTCTTAATTAAACACCAGAACTGAAAGCGTTCACACATGGTGGTAGGCAGGAGGTACCCATTGCCAGACATCATACAGACTGAAGACAATATAAAGTCCAGAGAAAAATGTCTCCTCCAGCCCACATTGACTCTGTTCTAATGCCAAGCATGTGGAAGAGAACAAAAAAAAAAAAAAAAAAATTCAAGAAAACAGCGGACGCTTCCAAATCATGGTCGTTTGCCAGAGCAGATCCAACACTGACTGAATGCTTAGCTTGTCAGGGAGCCCCAGCCTCCTGTAGATAGCCATAATCAATGCAAGGCTGGGCCAGGAATAGAACCACGACTTCCTGATTCCGAATTCAAGGCGCTGGCCCAGACACTGTCTTCAGTTCCACATGCCTCTTCCTGACTCCTCTGGGCCAGTGATACTCCTTGCTCACCCATAAAAGAAAGAGACCTTTCAGCAATAGTCTTGGCTCCATGTCGCCCTCAACTATTTGATCTGCAGCCAGCTGGAGTAGTATGGAATCTCATATTAGTGTTATACATTTCATTTGATAATAAATTCCTCTTTCTAGACTTTCCTTTCTTAAAATAATATCCTGTTTAAAGAACTAGAAAGTCATTTAATCCTGTTTTTTTTTTTTCCCTTTTGGGAGCAGTGAAGATTTTCATATAAAATGACAGTTAGAAGTTGAAGATAATGTAATTCCTCTCTGTCAGCATTTCCAGACCAGTTAAGAATGACAGCTTTAATTTTCATTCTGGTTTTCAATAGGAAATGTTGGTCGACTGCGAGGAAGTAAAATGAAACCTGTCCTACTTGCCAGGCATACTCTATTCAATCTCCAGCTCTTTGTGTGATGTCTTTAATAATGGATGTGCTAATATTAAGATAACAGGGGTTAGAAGACAGACAAGTTTGTCATTTAAAGTTGCCATAAGGAAACTGGTATGTTAGTATAGCCTATAGCCTGGAATCCAAGCACTTAGGAGGTCATGGCAGATGGGTTGACAGTTTAGGGTCATCCCGGGCTATACAGCAAGTTCAACTCCAACTAGAGTTACACGGTGAGAATCTGTCATGAACCACTCAATCCAACTAACCAGCCAACCAGCCAGCCAGCCAACCAATCAACCAACCAAACAACCAATCAGCCACCAATCAACCAACCAACCAACCAACCTGCCAACCAACCAATCAATCAATCAACTAACCAACCAATCAACTCAAGCAAAGAATCAAAGAAACCCTATATTGCTACAAGAAATCTTTTAACTTACAAGCGATTGTTAGCCATTGACCATAGCTTTATATGAATCATTATGTTTTTTTTTTTTGTTTTTTTTTTTTTTTTTCCCAGAGCTGAGGACCGAATCCAGGGCCTTGCGCTTGCTAGGCAAGCGCTCTACCACTGAGCTAAATCCCCAACCCCATTATGCTCATGCTTTATTAATTAGCTTCTCTTTGTAAGCCATAGTGAAAGAAACTGGTGTATCCTTAGCTTGAATTTGGAATTCCATATATGGGATAATAATGTACAGGTACAACAATCATTTGCTAATGTTGACAATTACAGTTCTGGAGTGTGAATCAGAGTTTTTTAGTGCAGGGCTCCCAGCAGCAACAGTGACATTATCTGAGAACTTATTAGAAAGGCAGGCATTCTACCTCCAACCATTCAGCACACATAGAACTTGCTGCTGCTGCTGCTGCTGCTGCTGCTGCACACTAGTGTTAAAGAGCCCTGAAGAATCTCAATGTTGATAGACTGGAAGAAAGAATGGGAGGAAGGTATCACAGAAGAATTGGAAAAAAATCTGTATCCTCTGATTGCTCTCTGATTATCCATCAATACTTTTAGGCCCGTGAGATACTTCAATTCTACAAGTGACTCAATAAGTTAAATTTACATATATTTGGATACCTAGAATAAATACACCTTTATTAAAAGCAGCACACTGACGCACACATGGGTGGAATCATTTTATTGTTATTACAATAAAGCAGATGAAACCACCTGGATATTGAATGGTTCTTCCTTCTCTTTCCTGACTTTATGCCTTCTTCCTGAACTTTACCTGTACAGTCGTAAAAACTTCTACCTGCTAAGAGGGTTCAGACAAGCAAGCTACTCTGTTTTTCACAAGATCTACAGTTGTATTCACTACATATGCTGGTGAACTCTGTCACAGATTACACAGAAAGAACTTCCGGCAAAAATGAGGACAGTTGGAATTAGATTCCAACCCAGAGGAATTCCGTAATAAGAAATCTATGAATCCTTATAATAATATATTAAAGGAAAAAACAAACAAACAAATGCCAGACTGGGTATTTGTAACATTCCAAATCTGCTTTAAACCACCTGCTAGTGATTAAAAACAGGGTAAAATTAAAAGCTGCCTTCACTAACAAAGACTTAGAAGGCAGAGTTCTTAACTTGATTAAGATACAGCCACCTAGGGAGTCATTGAGGCTAATGCTGGAACAATGAAATATTTCTGAAAACACTGAACAAAGTAAGAACGTTTGCTATCACACATGCTAGATGGCATTGTGATGGAGGTCCTGGCTATTGCGACAGTACAACAACAAAACAAGATGCTTATGGTGCCAAGGAAGAGGGGTTATGTCCCCCAAACCCTGAAGAAGAAATAGTCTTACAACCTGATAATCTACTGCCACCAATCACAGAATTCAGCTCATAATGATAAACCTAAGAACATGCTTGCCTTCTGTTGGGGGCCATTTAAAATTGGAATTTAAAAAAAAGAATAAAATCATTGTAGCAACAAAGCTATAGAAAGCAACTGAATTAGAAGTGAAACCCCAAAAGTTACTGGAAACCAAAAATCATGAGAAAGGTCACTGAAGACTGGAAGAGAAGACTGAGCAAATGGAAAGAGGTATAAGTTCTCTAGAGGGGAAATTTGCAGCATATGTTTCCACTTGTTTATTATTGTTTCATGTGTTCCCCCAGTGCAATATCAGCCCTGCAAAGGTGGTATTAGGACCCAGCCTCCGTTATAGAATCCCAGAATTACAGATCAGTAGTCTGCACAAACCATCATACATTAATGTTTGTTGAACAAATGGATAAAGTATTAATTTTCTTTGGATTAATTTGTGAATTCACATAATCCAAAAGGGGGGACAAGACTTTTGTGGATTTAAAAAATTGCTTTGTAAAGCTAATTTTAAAAATTTCAAGTATTCATTTTATTAAGTTTACCTGTATGAGTGTTTTGCTAGAATGGATGTGTGCTACTTGCATACTTGGTGCCCTTGGAGGTCAGCAGAAGGCATTGGATCCCCTAAAACTGGAGTAATGGAGTTATGAGCCACCATGTGGGTTCTGGAAATCAAACCCAGGTCCTCTGTAAGAGCAACAAGTACCTTTAATTGCTAAACCAGTTCTCTAGCCCCTGTAAAGCATTTTAAAGACAAAAACCAACCAAACAAACAAACAGAAATACCGACAGACTTATAATCCAGGAAGCACACACTTGATGTTTGTTCAAATGAACTGATAACTTACACAAAACAAAACAGAAATCTTAAAACCCTGCACGTGAATACTTACAGCACTTACATCATTTACACCAATGATTTCCTGAACCTGAAGCTAAACAATGAGATATTATTCAGCACTAAGATGAAATGACCTGTCCGGCTATGAGAAGAAAGAAATAGAACTTGAAAAACACATCACTAAGTGAGACGAGTCAGTCTCCGAGGACTACACATCCTAAGATTCCAGCTGTATGAATTTCATAACAGTAAAACTGTGAAGACAGTAAAAAGAAGGTGGTTACCAGAAGTTCAAAGAAAGGAAGGGATGAAGAAGAGGCAGAAAACAGAGACTTTTTAGAGTGATAAAACTATGCTGCATGACACTACAATAGTAAGTACATATCATTATATATTTGTCAAAACACATAGTGTATACTCCCAGTGACACTGATTCATCATTGTGGGTTCACTAATTATCATGATCACACTGCTCTGGTGCAGGATGCTGACCTGGGGAGAGTATGCATGCAGCCGAGGAGACAGAGGATATATGGAAATCCTTTGTATTTTTGCTCATCTAAAACTGCTTTAAGAATTCAATTAACATGAGAGGTAGTGAGGCTAGGGAGATAGATGACTTAGTGAATAGAGTCCTCACTGTACAAGCATAAGGACCTGAGCTGGGATACCCAGCACCCACATAGAAACTTCATGTGGTATGGCATGTCTGTAACACCGGTGTCAATGACTCAGACGGAGGATCCCTGGGCCAACTGATGAGGTCTGAGTGCAGTGAAAATCCTGTGCTAAAATAAGGTGAAGAGCAATAGAGGTCATCTAAGACATCTATTGTCATCTGATGTTAATCTCTGGCCCCCCAAAATACATGAGACCACACAACACACACACACACACACACACACACACACACACACACACACACACACACACAAGACAGTAAAGAAATACAAACAAAAAGAAAGCTCCAAAGAAAGCATAATATCTCTCTTTAGCATAGGTGTCTACATACACTAAAAACAGAAAAGAATAATAAACAAAGGCTGATTTGCACATCAAATGAAAACTCACCAATGTAGCATGAATCTTAAGAGTTCTTATTAACAAAATCAAGCCTGAGGCTAGTTATTGGGGTGAATGCTGGAAGATCAGAGAAGCAGAACAAGCAAGCCACAGCTACCTCACTTCACCAGTTCCTCAGCTGATCCTGTTTCCTCAGACTGGAAGCCTCTGAGTCCTTATCCAGAATGAAGCTCAGCTGAACTGTGATGCTTGAAAGCCTGAAAGTTTAACCAGTTAAGGCTTCTAGTTTCTGGTCTTCACGCCTTATATACCTTTCCACTTTCTGCCATCACTCCCTGGGATTAAAGGCTCACTTTCTGGGATTAAAGTCATGTGTCACCATGCCTGGCTGTTTCCATTGTGGCCTTGAACTCACAGAGATCCAGATGGATTTCTGCCTCTGGAATGAGAGGATTAAAGGCGTGAGTGCCACCATTTTCTAGCCTCTGTATCTAGTGGCTGTTCTGTTCTCTGACCCCAGATAAGTTTATTAGGGTGCACAATATTTTGGGGAACACAATACCACCACACACCAATACCTTGTCACTTAAAAAAAAAACCCTTTCTCACTTTTTAAACAATATTTTACGACAAATTCCAGCTAACATATCATATCGTTCACAGTTATATAAAACTTGATTTTAAAATTCATTTGCAAGAGAAAAGCATAAAATACTTTAAAAGTTCCAAACGTTCTAAGAAACAAACATGAAGAACACAAAGAGAAAGGCTGAAGAAAGTTAAAAGACAGTTGCAGATGTGAGGACAACATTTAGCATCTAACCAAAAGCACATAAAGGGATCGTTAAAGGCAGAGAACAAGAAGGATAGTCAAGACTTACAATAGGGATAAACGGGTTAAAAAAAGACAAGTAACTAAGAGAATTGTTATCTTTTGTTTATCAAATATTAAAATGCTAAAAAGTCTTCATCACACTCACAGTTGACAATATTTTATGATCTTGTCTTTGACAGGATCTTTTAAAATTAAAGTAAGGCATGTTCACACATTGGACAATTCTAATTTTAGACCAGTGTCTTAGAACTTAAGTAAATGCAAAAGATAGTATGCTGAATACTATTCAATTAAATATTCTTTTCTAGTGGCCAGAGAACTGGAAGAAACCCAAGTACCTATCAAAAAAGAGCCATCAAAATTAATTGCATGACTAGTATTTATTAGGTCACTAGGTAGCAGCTGCATAAAATTAGGTCAGTTCCCTTATACTGGAAACCTTGGGTAGTCTTGGTAGAAATTCAGTGTGAGTTAGGAAAGTACACTCTGGATGAGCATAGACCCATCTTACTGCATAAAACATATGTTGTTCATCAGCCCCCTTTCAGAGTTTTTGTCTGGTGTCCGTGCCCAGGGCTCAACCTACTCAACAGAAATTGAGACTTTTGCTAAGGGAACGTATTCCAAGAGGATTTGTTAAGTGGAGACAGAAGACTGGATGACAATACTCTCCAGTATGAAATCCTTATGTAACACACACACACACACACACACACACACACACACACACACACACACACAGACATACACACGGGGGGGGGGAGAGAGAAAGAGAGAGAGAGAGAGAGAGATACAGAGACAGAGAGAGATACAGAGACAGAGAGACAGGGAGACAGAAAGAGAGACACAGAGTGTAAAATTCTTTACATATGAATACAGAGAGGTCAAGGTACAAACACTCACAGAGAAGATATCCATCCTGGGTGCTGTATATGAGGAATAATTGGGGAGGGGGCAGGGAATCTAAACACTTTCTTAAATCATTTGTAATTCCTGCAATGAATATGTGATCACTACTGTTCAATAAAAGTGAATGCTGACTAACAACAAAAACTTCACTATGTACAATTTTAAAAACTATCATTATGTCCATTTGGCAAAATAATAGTAGGAAGTTCTCCCCTGTAGCATGTATTATTTTAGAAAGGAGTTTAAATAGAGATCGTTTACATGGGTGTGTGGAATGGTAAATGCTCCTCCTATTTGGCAATAGGTTGTCAAGTAAAAAGCTCAGGACCAGTCATGGGATACTTTCCCTAAAGGTGTTGTTGATCAGGAAGAGCATTCCAGAGATGCCTAAAATAATACAGGCTATTGTCCTTGTTCTTGGTTGTCCACCAAATCTTGATGGTTAAGGCTCGATTGCTGAAGACACCACTCACTTTGATCACACATCATGGAATAATTAAGCCGTTACTGACAAGGAAACATCCTTCTTGCTGGCTAGTTTTCATAGAACCAGAAGGTGCTATGCAAGCCCTTGGAAGAAAATAGTCATGAACAGCCTTATCCAGCTGTGACCTCTGCCAGCTATAGTAATACCAGCAAGATATATTCACTGATGCAGGAGGAGTAGCAGGAAGGTCATGGAGAACCCAACAGCTTTCCGATTGTGTTAAAGGTGCACTCCATAGGAGAGAACTCGTGTCTGGCACTGTAAACATGGTTAAGGACTCATGACACATATGGGCAATGCAACATTAATTGGTCATAGAAAACAAACAGGGCAGGAAGTTTGGAGGGAAATGTGGAGGTAAGATGTCTAGGAGTACTAAGAGTGGGAATGAGGGACAGATATGATCAAAACACATTGTATTCATGTATGGAATTCTGAAAGAATAAACACATAATTTTTTTTTAGAACAGTCAATACCCAAATCAAAACATTTCCCTGAGTTTTTTTTTCTGTAACTGTATAACACTCTTTTTTTTTCTTTTTTTTTAAACAGGGGAGAGCGCGAACGCAGTCCCCCACTACCACAAATTATGCAGTCGAGTTTCCCGCATTTGGGGAAATCGCAGGGGTCAGCACATCCGGAGTGCAATGGATAAGCCTCGCCCTGAGAAAACCACCTTCGTGATCATGGTATCTCCCCTGCCAGGTAAGTATGCATAACACTCTTTATCCTTTGTCCTCAAAGTCCCTTTCCTTACCTTTTCTCTATCTTGAGTGATTTATAAATATCTTTTTGGGGTGTACCCATGTTGACACACTCTGAAGCTCTTGAAACAATGATCGAAAATCCTCGTTGACATGAAAAGGCATCCTCATGTTTGGTAAACAGGACTCCTGACTTGCACTTAGATGGATGCCTACTTTGTGGGCACTGTCATCCTGGCCAGTGTGTTATTTCCTGGCTGGGCCAAGTTGAAGTGTGCCCGGTGGCTCCTTGTGCTGCTTATAGCTTTTCCTCATAAACGATACCCATTTAAAAAAAAATTTGCCTTGGAATCTTTTTAACTCAAAGTTAAAAAGGAATGTGATTATGGCATTGCTTTTCTATCACAAACCCCAGTGCCATTTGGTGAGAAGTGAGGGACAAAATCAGACACTGTCTTAGAAAGTAAGATTTAAAGAGATTAATGAATGAGTATATAAAATATCACTTAGAAGATTCTACATTTGTAATTTTAAAGGCAGCACCCAATAGACTGACTGGTTGGATAGCACTTTAAATGAACTAAGAAAAATATTCTCAACTGATGATTTGTATTTTTAAGTCAAATGGCAACTAATGCCATAGAACATCATTTAGTGGAATTTAAAGTATTTAACCAAATAATGAGCTAAGTAAATACATTTCAAAGTTTTAAAGGAAAAAAATTGAGCAGCTTATTATGAAAAGCTATTCTCTCTCTGTACACACACACACACACACACACACACACACACACACACACACACACTCACCCCCTCCCACAATCCCCACATAACACCTTGTTAAATATGTAAATGTCGTTCCATAGCATCTGTGAATGCTAAGCAAACTGAAAGCCAAAAAACCAGTATTATTTGATGTGATTTGATATCAAAGTGGAAAACATAAAAATACATAAACTATGCATTTTTTGAATGAAGGTATATAAAATAGAAACGTTTAAGATAATTCCAAATAGTGGTTTCCTTTGGGAGTAGAGAGAAGTGGGATCACATGCTGAACTAGCCCAGAGATTTCATTTCATGATGACATCAAAATAATACAGACCAAAATTCAGAGAGTTTTTTTTTAACAAACAGGAGCCATTATTCAGATGTGTAGTTTCGCACATGGGGCAAATGGGTGCTTGCTATATGATGCTCTGCACATTAAGTATATTTAACGATCTTAAAATGATTAATCAGTTATTAATGAAATGTAGATTCTTGGGTACTCCTCTAAAGATTCTGGATGGATATTTTAGGGGTTGGGATCTGGGAATCTGTTCTTTATAAATACCAGAAGCCTTCCACGAGAAACATCTTGAAAAATTTATTTCTTCTCTCTCTTTCTTACTCTCTGTCTCCTTGTGCTGGGGCCTCAAAAATGCCAGGGAAGAGCTCTCCCATGGAGCCACACTCCCAGCTGTGGTTTCACCTCTTTTTGCCTGCCGTTTGTTCTAGCACACGTTGAAGTCTGGTTTCTGCCTTTACTAAACTGTTGGCAATGCTAGAAGAGGAAGTGAAGACTCTTTAAACTACACACTGACACTTAGGATTCCCATCGAACAGTCAGGTAGTCATCAACTATTTTAGATCAAATGTTTTAAATAGACGGATCTGTCCTATAGTGACGCATTGTGGTGGGTCTCTCTAGGGTCTTCCAATTGGCCCAGGAATGTATTTGGACTTTCTCATAGTCACACAATAGGAAGGAAGGAGAAAGTAGGGAGAAAACATAGGCTACATATGTTAGCATATGTCTATTTTTTACCTCTGGCCTTTACACATACTACCATCCACATGCACACATAAATACAGACAATAATAAGAGGAGGAGATAAAGGAGGTGAAGGAGGAAGAGGGGAGGAGCCTGAGAAAGGAAGGGAGAGAAGAAGGAGAAGAGGAAAGAGGGAAGAAGACATAAACATAATGTCAAATCACCAACAGATATATGAATATCGTTAATATAATATGCTAACAGATAGGCTTATATGCTTGATTTCATGCCATGTGTCTGTCTAGTTCCTACCCAGCTGGTTTCACCATACCTGCTTATATGAGAAAGGCTCTTCACCCTAAGTTAAACACGTTTGTATTTCATTTTCTGAAAAGCTGGGTGGATCTTTCTAGCATGGACTAATAACAAAATGAATTCCTATCATGGACTTCATTTCCAGTTAAGTGATCTTTTATTTATTAACAATGAAAAAAATCACTTTCAAAAATCAATGACAATTTATTCCAGGACTCTGATCATTTATCATTTGTTTATTATTTATCACTTATTTTTTACATCTATTTCTTTCAGCAGTCCCTTTTTGGATGATTATTAGTCAAATAAAGAAGTCATCAATCTACATTCATAAGCTTCTTGTGCATTTTGCCGCCTGATCAATTTTTCAATTCCATTTCAGAAGTCACTGGCTCTGAATACAGAGAGTAAGATCCAAAATTATTTTTGATTAATGAATAATGAGTTTGTAAGTTTGAATACTTAATAAGCATCTAGATAATATTTGGAATCTATAAAATAATCAAAATTTCTACAGAAAGAAAGTATAAACTGCTACAACAGAGCTTTCACTTCCGGGTGGAAAGAACTTTTAGTATTTACCCCCGGTTGGCCAGAAAGGGTGGTTCATTGTGTGTGTCCTTATAGGACTCAGCTAAAAACACACAAACAATCTTTGGGGCATAATATTTTTTTGATCGAAAAGGACATTTGAAAAATGGTCTTTTGCTTGCAAAATACCTAGGTTACTTTCCCTCCGTTTCTCTGAAATTGTTATGATGCATTTGTTTGCCTTTCTCTTGTGCATAGTGAAACCAAACAATGTTTTTCTTTCTTTCTTTTTGGGTTGTTTTTGTTTTTTGTTTTGTTTTTCAATGTGATAGTAACTCTTAACCACAATTTTTTCTGCTTAGGCATCTCTTTAACACATGGGAGAGAACTTTGTCCTTATCTGTTCATGGCCTTGGTTGTTTCCCAAGCTGGTAAATATGGAAGTTCTTTTCCATCTGGAAGTGAAAGTTCCATAGCAGCAGTTTATGCTTCTTTCTGTAGAAATTTTGATTTTTATACATTACTAGACATTATCTAGATACTTATTAAATATTCAAATTTATAAACTAATTGTTAGTTAATCAACAATAAGTTTCAATCTTACTCTCTGTATTGAGACCCAGTGACTTCTGAAATAGACTTTAATAAGTGATCAGGTGACAGATTGCATGAAAATCTTAATACTGTAAGACAGGTGATTCCCTCTTTTGATTAATAATCATCAAAAAGAAAGTGTTGAAAGAAGTGGATATTAGAAACATAAATGATAAATTTCCTGGAATAAAATGTCATTGATTTTTGAAAGTGGTGATTTTTTTCATTGTTATAAATAAAAGATCATTTAACCAGAAATGAAGACCATGATAGCAAATCATTTATCAGTTCTCACTAGAAAGATCCACCCAGTTTTCTTAGAAAACATACTTTGGGTCCATGAAGGGGAATACAAGTTACCATGGCTTCTAACTGTCATTTAGTTGGTTAATAACACAGAATCTCTTGAGCAGTCGACTACTCCATGTTGTCTATTGGGGGCAGGCCTTCTAGGCTATCAGTTAGTACAAATCAACATGTGACTGATTAGGGATATGGATTAGACAACTTAAGAAGAATAGTACATAGCATTTTAACACAAATCCAGCTGGAAGAGATAGGTCATTGGAAGCCTGCAAATGAAGGTCACATACATTGTAGCTGTCCACCTCTTCCTTCCTGCTTCCTGTAAGTAGCTTCAGGTACACACTCCCACTACCGAGATGTTCTGTCTCACAGATACTAAGAACAATACGGCTGGCCAAGATAGCCCTTTGAAAACATAACCATCAATAGGTCCTTCCACCCTGTAGCTGCTTTGTGAAAAGTGTTTATCTCATCAATGGGGAAATCAGCACACTCGGGATGGCTGGAAGGTATAGAAATAAATGATGTAGTGGCAGTGTGATAGGATGAGACATTCATAAAATAGTTGGGGGATTCTGCTTCAATACTTGCGCGAAGCACAGTGAAAGACCAGCACGTGGCTCCCAAGTGATGACATCTTTTCCTTAACTTTTTGTGTTTACAGTAGACAGTCAATAGAAACTACTGTTTGGATTTTGAATTTTCACCTTCTCCTGTACTCTGTGCTGAGGAGCAGACATGAAGTACATGGTCAGCCATGCCTACACAAGATAAACATCTGTCTCGGCAGTGGTTCACTCTGCTAGTTAAGAGGCTGTGAAGTGTACTAGCTACATGTTCATTACTGTGATAAAATACCCCACATAACAACCTAAGAGAAGAAAAGATTATTATTATTTAGGATTTTAATCCTTGATGTTGACAATGTTGAGGCTCATAAACATGACAGCTTCCATCATGGCAACCAGGAAAAAGGGAGAGAGGGAGGGAGGGGCAGAGGAAGGGAGAGAGGGGGGAAGGAGGGAGGGAGAGGGGAAGGGAGAGGAAGAAGAAGAGGAGGAGGAGAAAAAGAAGAGAAGAGAAGAAGGAGAAGAGGAGGAGGAGGAGAAGGAAAAGAAGAGGAAGAGCAGAGAAAGGATCCAGGCTCAGAGGCCTACTTTCTTCATCTAGGCCCAAAATCCTAATGTTTTGAATACCTAACTAAAATGGCATTTGAAGCTAGTTGTGAAAACTGAGCACATGACTATGTGGGGGACATTTCAGATTTAAACGACTACAGGTGTGTTAAATGCACTTTCAACTTGCATTATTGACAAATTTACTCATTTTTTGCTTAGGATGGGTTAATGGGGAGGGAACTCCATTGTAAACTGAATACATAGTATAAGGCAGTTGAATTGACTTTTGCAGCGGGTGTGCCCCGTCTCACCCGACTTGTTACTTGATGTAGCACAAATTGTTAGAAGGTCTTATTAACAAAAACAAACCCGGAGCCAGATATTGGGGTGAACGCTAAAAGATCAGAGAGACAGAACAAGCCACAGCTAACTTCACCTGGCCAACTTCTCAGCTGATCCTGTTTCCTCAGACTGGAAGCCTCTCAGTCCTCATCCAGAATGAATCTCAGCTGAACTGTTGCTCAGAAGCCTAAAAGCTTAACCAGCCAGATGCTTCTAGTTTCTGGTCTTCACACCTTATATATCTTTCTGCTTTCTATCATCACTCCCTGGGATTAAAGGCTCACTTCCTGGGATTAAAGGCGTGTAAGTCACCATGCCTAGCTGTTTCCAGTGTGGCCTTGAACTCAGAGATCTAGGCAGATCTCTGCCTCTGGAATGCTAGGATTAAACGAGTGTGTGCCACTGTTTTCTGGCCTCTATATCTAGTGGCTGTTCTGTTCTCTGACCCCAGATAAGTTTATTAGGGTGCACAATATATTGGGGAACACAATACCACCACAATTTAGATCTATTTTCCCCTCTTTTCCCACTGATTCTTCTCTGGGTCTTCATTGTAGTGTTTTACAAGTAAAATACATGCATTTTGTAAAACTACATGAAAAGTCTAAAAAAATGAGTATCTTACACTAGCTCTTCAATTACAGTCCTCCTGCTACCTTACAGGGCCTACACCTTCATTAAATCCTTAAGGCTAGAGAAGTAAGTGGACAGGAGCTCCCATTCTTAACCAAGAAGCTATCTCTAATTGACATCCACTTGCAAAGAAAAAATTAGCTTTCTCTAATGGAGTCTCACTGAGTACAAAAGTACTCTTCAGGGCAGGCCCTATGCTCAGGAGTAGTTGGCTGACACAAAACGAACTCACTGATAATTTTGTAGACTTTCTGTCTTGTGTTGCTTTGTTTGGGCATTTTTGTTTGTTTGTTTGACTGGTTGTTTACATATTACAGTTTCAGATTTTGTGTTTTTATCAGTGGTGTGTGTGTGGGATTCTTGTGTTTTCTCTTTGCTATTATTATTTTTTTTTATTCTGGCTGTTTGCTTTTTTTGTTTGTTTTCTACAGAGAGAACGAAACACTGGAGTCAGGTGGAGAGGGAGATACGGAGAATCTGGGAGGTGAGAGAAGGGGAACTGTGATCAGAATATATTTTATGAAAAAAATTTCAATAACAAGAGAGAAATTTATAATGCTGTGCTATTTCCCCTGTTTGGTTCAAGATGAACCTAAATTTGTCATTCAAGTGATTGGCAGAAACAGATACACAGCATCTATTTCTGAGAGGCTGTTGAATATTTGAAAAAAATTTTCACCTAGTGTATTTTGTAGACAGTCATTGAATCTTAGTGTTCTAGAAAGCATTAACGATGATATATATTCATATGAATATATACAAATATATATATATGAATATATATATTCATATATTATATTCCTACGCATGTCTACACAACTTATGCTTTGTTGTTTGCCATTATTTAGTTTGACAAACATCTATCCTGCCACAGATTACTTGCTAATGACTGGAAGGTCATATAAATAAGAACACACAGATCTTCAGCAGAACCTGTCACCATTGCTACTAACAAATAATTGAAAATTTATGTTCTTCTGTTTCAAGGAAGTTAGAAGAAGAACTAAGTATTTTTATACTGACTGTCTCCGTGTGGACCAGAAGTGTTGATCCCTTACAGACTTAGAAAATCCATGCAAGGGGAAAACAAGAATTATGATCTCATTATTTGAAAGATTCTGTTATGTGCTGAGCAAAATATAAGCCAAATGTGAATTTTACTACTGCTACAAAAATAGAAAGTAAATTAAATAATCCAAAGCAGTGTCTTTTTTTTTTATTTAGTAGAATTTTAAGAGGATGCTTCCTTCTGTAATTTTAAATAGAAACACAACAGGATTATCCTCACAGACAGTTCTTGAAAACTTGGACATTAACAATAAAACAGCACAATTCATTGTCCTGCTTTGAAAGAACTAGAAACGGTAAAGGTCCAGTCAGATCTTCACGAGCTGACTTTAGCTGCTCTCTGTGCCCTTTGGTCAGGCATTGGTGGCTGAAGAAAACTGACGGTTAAGTGGGCATTCCTCACCGTCCCTGCACTTTGCAATGTACCACAGCAGTGCATACGGAATGTAAGTGGCTGTAAGTTACCATTACATGAATTAATTGCTAACTTCAGTCAGGGAGAATTCTGGGCTCTTTTTTTTTTTTTTTTTTTTTCATGTACAATATCTCCAAGAATACTTGGAAAAGCCCTCTAAATATTCAGGGTATGTTTCTCCTCCTAAGTTCCTAGAACATAATGTTCGGAGACAGAAGGGTTGGTCACTATCTCTCAGGGAAATATGCAAGCACCACAGATGCATGAGTCAAGATACCGTTTCCCACACACTCCATGGCTCCTCTTGAGCACAGGAAGGAAAAGAAGAGTCCTCTAAAAAATTAACCACATGTTAGTACTGAAACTCTGCCAGGAACTCAGTCGGCTCTGGGGGTTGTTACAAACCGATACTGATGGAGCCTGGGGGGACGGGGGTGGGTGCATCTCACTCTCAGTTCACAGAACTGAGTTTTTAAAATTAATTAATGAATCCAGGAAGGTAGAGTCAGGAGACAAATAGCAGTGAGAAAGGTACTACCAACACCCAGTCTGACCTTTACATATGAGCGCAGAGTGAGAAAGAGCTTCATTGTTCAATCAGTCACAGTGAAATCCCTGGGATGCAGAGGGGTCATTTGAGTGGCAGGTGATAGGGGATGTCTGAGGGTTTCTGTTGCTATGATGAAACACCATGACCAAAAGCAAGTCATGAAGGAAGCGTTTTTTTTTTTTTTTTTCAGCTTATGGATCCACATCACAGTTCACCATCAAAGGAAGTTGAGACAGGAACTCAAGAAGGGCAGGAATCTGAAGGCAGGAACTTATGTAGAGGTCATGGAGGAGGATTGCTTACTGGCTTACTTCACATTGCTTGCTCAGCCTGATTTCTAATAGAACTTAGGACCACCAGCCATAAATCACCAATTTACAAAATACCATACAAGCTTGCCTACAGCCTGATCTTATTGAGGCATTTTCTTAATTGAGCTCCCTTCTCTCAGATGACTTTAGCTTGTGTCAAGCTGACAAAACTATCCAGTCCAGAGGATTACAAAGTTTACCTGGTGAGTGAAAATACAGCCTTGCGCTGAAATTGTGGAATTATGTCAATACCATGATCATAATTTGTCATATCACTAATGTCATCAAACAGATTGTAGTTTAAATTGCACCAAAAGGCATTAACATTCCCCTAACCCCAAATCCTAAAAGACTAGACCTTCATGTGGTATGGATTGACTTTATTCAATCCATACAGATTAAAAGCTGCCCAGGCTTAATGTTTTAGCTAGTATTCTTAAAGAAGAGCATGAAAATGAAAGCCATTGTGTGTTCAAACACCTCCATTGGAGCTGGCAGTCAGGAACTACACAATAAGTAGTTTTTTTCCTTAATTTTCTGAACTTACCAGTGTGCTCTAGACTGTACATTGCTACTCAAATCCATAGGATTTATTCTATCTATCTATCTATCTATCTATCTATCTATCTGTCCATCATCTATCTATCACCTATAATCTATCTATCTATCTATCTATCTATCTATCTATCTATCTATCTATCTATCTATCTATCTATCTATCTACCTATCTATCATCTATCACCTATCATCTATCTATCTATCTATCTATCTATCTATCTATCTATCTATCTATCTATCTATCTATCTATCTATCTATCCATCCATCCATCCATCCATCCATCCATCCATCCATCCATCTATCTATCTATCTATCTATCTATCTATCTATCTATCTATCTATCTATCTACCTACCTATCTGAGACAGAGTTTTACCATGTAACTCTGGTTGGTCTGGAATTCCCTATGCAGATCAGGCTGGCCTTGAACTCATGGAAGTCTTTTTGTCTCTGCCTCTCAAGTACTAGGACTAAAGGCATGTATCACCATACTCTGCTAACACTTGCTTTTTTAAAAATTAATGCTGATAGCAACTAATGGGGTTGAAATTGCACAGCACTGTTTTTAGTTATCTGAATATTTAACTTTATATTTCAATAAAATTCATCAGATGCATTCTCTACATTCCAGTGAACATTATTCTTAGACTTGGGCCTCATTTTCTCCCTCCATGCCATCTTTTCTCTGAGGATCACAGAATTTGAAATTCAAGGAAAACTATTTACACTATTCTTGTGTTTATGCAGATCAGAAAACAGGTGTGCAGGGGGTAACACAGGGGTAATTTAGAAACTAGCCATGCACCCCACAGTCTCATGGTCTTCTCATTTTTCTTATCCACTGAACATCACTGAAGGATTCTGGGACTTGTAGTACTGTTCCTAATTGTGTCCTTAAACACTGACCACAGCTGCCTCTCTAGGGATTTAGTTAATTCATTACTCCAAGGTAACTTTAGTGAGACAATGTTGGAATGTCTCTTATCATATCACAGATGATTCTTAATTTTCTTTTTTACGATTAGCCTACACATGGCATTTATAAATACACATTGTCCTGGCTTTTGACCGATGTAGGTGTGGGCCAAAGAAGAATTTGGGAGGTTCAGAAGCTGCTTGGTCTAGCTCACTGCATCCCCAATTGCTGTTTTATGATTATACAAATGTATGAATGGCTCTTGGACTCTCTCTAAGCCAACCCTGCTCAACATCTGCTGAACAACTGTTTCAGGTGTCTAGTTATTTCTCATTCTTCAGCCATCCATAGCATAACCTTTTCTTAGAAAACCTTCCCACACTTGTTTATTTGGCTTTGCAAGCTCTGATCTGATGCTCGATTCTTCTGCTCTTCCTTCACTGTTGTCCTGAGGACATCAGGCTTAGCTCACAAGGATCGCGCTCTAGTCTTCAGTGCCATTGGCAGTAGTACTCTGTGCTCTCCCTGTGGCTGAGGACCATTGATGTCTTGTGAGGAGAAGCCACATACTCACAGCTTAGCAGTACATCATAACTGCCATTACCCAGTGAGCTTAGCATTCAGCTTTCTAGAAGTGAATGCAAAAAAGGGGAGAGCATTCTCTTGCTTGTTTGATTTGTTCCTTTTTTGAGACAGGGTTTCTCTGTGTAGCTTTGGCTGTCCCGGAACTCACTATGTAGATGAGGCTGGCCTATAATTCTGTCTACCTCTACCTCCCTCTGTCTCTCTCTGCCTCCCGATGGCTGGGATTAAAGGTGTGCACCACCACTGCCCAGCAAGAAAACATTTTTAGGATGACAGTTGCAATGATGGGCACATCCCACTTGAGATCTATAATCAAACCCTTTCAACAGGCTGCCAAATTGGACCTCCCTTGAGCCCCAGGTGGCTGCCACTTGTGAGCATCAAGAAAGCTGACCCAGAAATGAAGGCATCACACATAGGTATCATTAAGGAAACATTCTAAAATGTGGGATACTGTGAGTTGTGATCTAATGTGAAAAAGAAAACTTACAATGAGCAACTATAGAGCGATCCAACATCAGTCATTCAACAATACACTATATGCTCCTGCTACTATGAGTGTTAGAGTTCTCATTTTAATGGTAAGAAATTACAACTCTCTCTCTCTCTCTCTCTCTCTCTCTCTCTCTCTCTCTCTCTCTCTCCCTCTCTCTCCCTATCTCTATCTATATATAACATATATATATATATATATATATATATATATATAATTGGCTTATTTAAATTTTATTTAATGTCATTTGAAAAGTATTATATTCTTCTAAGAAAGGCAAAAATATTCTCAGTCCATTTTAAAAGTATCTTCTGCTTCTCAAGCCTGGGAGAGTCTCATCCACTCCTAGGAAACAGATGTGCGGTGAAGGCTGTGAATTGCATCCCTCATAAAGAAGGTAGGTGGAGGAAGATTCAAAGGGTCTTCACTCCTGGCCACTAGCAGAGAACTAGCGGCCTTTGTGGGACTGCTTCCAAGAGAGGGGCAAGAGAGCTGCGGCTGAAGGAATGGGAATACACTGTAAAGAGGACTCAAGAAAAGAAAGACAACAGCCTTGTGCTTGCTAGGGGATGCGTTGAGAAGGAAAACAATGTCCAGGAGCAGCTACCCCATGGAGGGGCTACTGGCACTGCTGCTCACTCCCTCCTCTCCCCTCCTCTTCACTCCCCCCATTCTCTCCTCTCCTCTCTTCTTGGCTCTTCCCCACTCTCCTTCCCTCTCCTCTTCGTTCCTTCCCTCTTCTGTCCTCTCTGCTCTTCTCTCCTCCCGCTCTTCTGTCATTTCCATCCTCTTTCTTTGCCTTCCTTGCCCTTCTTTTTTTTTCTTTTCATTTTCAAGAGTTGGGAGACTAGAACTAACTTAAAAATTGAAGAAATGTATTGGCGTAGAAAGAAGAAGGCATGTAGAGTTTGAAAGTTGGGACGAGTGATGGAGCAAAGCCCTGGGAAGACAGGGATGGGTACAGACACAGAAGGAGGTGTTGGCTACTGAAAGGAAAGGGATTCCTGAGAATGGCTCAGGGAAGTAACACACATTTGTAGAGAGAAGAGCAGACCTTAAAGGGATTATCTGAGCCGTGGGTGCTTTGTCCTTGGTTCAAATGGCTAGTCCCTCTGCGCGAAGCATGTGAGTGTGTTCTGGGTCCCAGCACAGCTTGCCAGACATGACAAACACCATTTATGGAACAGACACATTCAGAAGTGGGAGTGTCATATTCCCAAAGATGAGAGATTTCCATTAAGGTAGTTGCAGATTGGAGAAAGAACAGATTCACAGCTATCCTTAACAGAAACCAAAGGCAAGTGCCTGCCCACAGGGCACATTAGCCAAGGCTGCTCCTCTGATTGTCAGCTGTACCAATGATATGCCCTGGTAAAAGTTCAGAGGATCAAAGTCTCTTTCCATAAAATGACAAGTAACTGAATTTTGTTTCTAAAATTGACATAGTAACATGAAATATTTCAACTAATTCCTGGTTGTTATCTCAATTATGTGTGTTATCACGGGACTTTAGTCTCGTGAATTTAATAAGACACTCTGTTGATACAAAAATATCTTTTGTTTTAGGAAAATTAAAAGAAAGAAAAATTATGTCCTTGGATGGAGAAAAACAAATGTATAGTCGTAGACTTGATGGCAAGAGTCAAGTTCTGTTCAGTTTTGTACTTTTATAAACAGTGATGATGTTGCCAATGCCTATGGCACTCAGTAACTAGCTAACAATCACACTGGGATAGAAAACTATCCACTGTTTTTTCTAACAAGAACTTTTCAGTCTTCAAAAGACACATTTCAGTGTCAGTTGATCGTACCCCTGAACTTACTCTTGAATTTTTAGGCTGTCTTAATGAGCATATAAACACACTGACATGGAATCCAGACCAGAGGGTGAATGTTCCAGTTATTTAATTTTTAAAAATGGTATTAGGTCAATGGACGGTTTATAATTCTATTGTGGGTTCAGTTTTGTTCCCACAAAGAAGTGTTAAAACAAAGCAAGTTGCAATCAGGTTTGTACCTGTGTGTGTGACCTCGTTTGTGATAGGACTTCACAGGTGCAACTGGGAAAAGGTCATGAAGGGTTAGGGTCAGGCCAGCCCAATAAAGTCCTTAAGAACAGTGGGGGATTCCCAGTCAGACCCAGGCACACAGGGAGAAGAGTGTGTGTTGACAGAGGCAGACTGGATGGTGTACCTGGAAGCTAAGAGGCATGAAGGCCTCATGACACCTGTCAGAGGCAAAGAGCAGAAACACGAAGACTCCCTTCCCTGGAGCCTTCACAGAGTGTGGCTCCCTGACACTTATTTCAGACTTCCGGCTTCAAGGACTATGCTGGAACTCATTACTGTCATTTTAGACCACTTGTTTTAATCCAGTCACTCTGTGTTCTTTAGGGAACTGATACACACACTTTCTGATAAGCCTGACAAATGTGTAGATTACCAAGACAGGGGTGTGGATATAGACAAAGAATTTTAAAGCATTAGTGCACGTTCCTCTATTGTAGAATATTATTTTAAGACGTGTTACATTCATTTATGCTGTGGAACCTTTGTTAAATGATGCAAGGATGTGTTGCGTTCTTTTTAGTTGCATTTGTTTAATTCTGTGAGGCTGTGTTACTTTGACTGTCTAAAACACCTGATTGGTCTAAGAAAGAGTTAATGGCCAATAGCAAGGCAGGAGAAAGGATAGGCAGGGCCTCCAGGCAGAGAGAATAAATAGGAGGAGAAATCTAGAAAGAGAGAGATCAAGCAATGAGAAAATGAGGAGGGGAGGATGCAAGGGACCAGCCAACCAGCTACACAGCCAGCCATGGAGAAAGAAGTAAAGAAAGGTATATAGGATAGAGATAAAAGTCCAGAGGAAAAAGGCAAATGGAATAGTTTAAGTTAAGAAAAGCTGGCAAGAAACAAGGTAGGGTAAGGTCGGGAATTCATAATTAAGAATAAGGCTCCGTGTGATTTATTTGGGAGCTGGGTGATGGGGCCTCCAAAGAACAAAGAGCCAAAAAGTAAAACAAACAAAACCTCAAAAACCCAACAGCTACACTTCTCAACTGTGACGAAAGGAATCCAGGTATACAGAATGACAGGTACCACTGTTCCCCAACAGATTCCTAGGAAACAGAAACCAGAACCCTGAGATCTGGCTTCCCAGTTGATAACTTGATTTTTCATAGGAGCACATTTTGTCCTACAGAAATAAAGTTGTAAATAAGTGATTTCTGTTCCTTGGTTTGCTTTACCGTTTTAGCCCAGCAGATCTTACACTTTACTTGACAATCAAATTTCACTCTTTAGTATTCAAATACCCATCAACACCTAATTTCTGAATTGGGAACCTTTAATACACCCGAAGCCCTCTGCCTCTTCACCACATTCAACATTTTCATTATTCCAGACTTTCCCATAGCATACATTCTTTCTTCCCCCAACTCTCCTCTCTCTCATTGTCTGAAAAACTGGGCCATACAATTTTAAATTTTATAGGATCCTTTAGGAGTAATGAAAGAAAACCCCATTTTTTTTTTTTCGATACAGGGTTTCTCTCTGTAGATTTGGTGCCTGTCCTGGATCTTGCTCTGTAGATTAGGCTGGCCTCAAACTCACAGAGATCTGCCTGGCTCTGCCTTCTGAGTGCTGGGATTAAAGGCATGTGCCGCTGCCGCCTGGCAAAAAACTCCATTTTTAAAGCTAGAATTTTAATGCCCTACAACTAGGCAACTCTAGGCTTAGGAGGAAATGGTAGTTTGCTACAGCTCTGCTGAGTTGTGGTGTTTTTTTTTCTTAAGATGGAGCAACAGTTAACACATGCTTCATGATACAAGCATACATTTATCCAAACTATTCCCCAAATGTGTAAAATATTCTTTAGAAAACTTGTACTTTAATAAATGCATTTGATCAGGAGATGTTTATATATCTGAAGTTTTTTTTTTTTTTTTGGTTTTTCGAGACAGGGTTTCTCTGTGTAGCTTTGCGCCTTTCCTGGAACTCACTTGGTAGTCCAGGCTGGCCTCGAACTCACAGAGATCCGCCTGCCTCTGCCTCCCGAGTGCTGGGATTAAAGGCGTGCGCCACCACCGCCCGGCTTAAATCTGAAGTTTAAAAGTGAAGCTTGCTAGCTTTGTACAGAATGCTGACAGGGTTTGGGTGGGGTATGCAAACCTGGCCCTTCACGGAAAGCTAAAAACTTCCTACATTTAAAAATTCCACAAAAACTGAATTTCTAAAGATATACAGTAAAAAGGAAGCCTCAAGAGAATATACATTAATACATAGCCACACCATTTTTAAGTTGACCGTCTTGAAAAATAAGCTAAACAAATTTTAGGAAGGAATACAACGTTCTGCTTCACTTGTAGCAATATCACCTTTGTAGCATCTTGGGATCCATCAACTTTTTCTTTTTGTCTTTAGCACTCATGTCATCCCCACTTGCAATTGCTGCATTGTTCCTCTTTGCACCGTTTCTACTTATTCTCAAGTCAGCATGCAGAAACCTGAAGAGCCTGGGTTTCCTCTTCAGTGAAAATACCCGTCAAGGTGAGGCACACACAGGGAACGGCAGTGGACGGCCTTCAGCTTGATTGTCAGTAGACCGTTGCTGGCTTCTAGGGACACAGCGACCTCTCATACTTTCGGAATATGTCAGTGGACACTCCGGTCAGTTGGGCATCTTTTAGAGGAGAACCGCCTTTTATTTTCCGACATGACATTCAAAACATAGAGTTCTGTGTCATACATGATCTAAGCAAAGTGAGTCATTTCCCCATTAAGCAGTAAGGTCTCTTTTATCATGATTAATTTTATGTTTATTTCTTTCAGCAGTTCACATCTGCACACATGACCTCATGTCATGGCTATGCCTGAGGCTTACAAGGTCTGTCCCCATGCTTACATACAGCAAATAATATTGTTGTATTGCTCTGGTAACTGGCTCCTGGGGACCACAGGGTAGGCAGGCCTGCAGGCGCTGGGGATGATATTTTTCAGCCCATGTCTGGGTACAGTCGATGAGCTTTCAACTCCCAACTTATGAAATTTCCTGCCAAAGAATGCCCTCAGGTCACCAGTGAAGTACAAGTTGATTCAAATAACAACATCAGGAGGCTGTCTGGACTCTTTGAAGGTCATTTGATGCTGACCCAACTTCTATAAAGAACTATGCCTATTTCAGTCAATAGGTCCCAACAGGACTTTATAGCTGTCTAGGACAGAATAATTTTGAGATTACTATAAAGAACCAAGGAAGGGTGAAACTGTGCATAATCAGTGTTGTATACAAAGTGTTCTTTGCCTGTACTGTATTATTAACTGGCATACACAATCCATGGTGGTTTGTTGTTTTTAGTAATTTTCTCTAAAACTGATTTTTCAATTCTGATTGCCCACTGGAGAAATCTAGAGCTTGGGGAATAGGAAGGTGGCTCATTAATTGAAGTACATACTGTACAAGCATTAGGACCTGAGTTAGGATCTCTACCAGCCACAAGTCAGGTGTGGCGGTCCACACTGGTAATCTTAGCATTGATGCTGTCGAGACAGAAGGGCCCTGGAGCTCACTAGCCTTTCAGTCTAGCCAATCAGTGAGCTCCACGTTCAATGAGAGATCCTATCCCAGGAAAGACAAAGATGGAGAACAACTGAGGAAGACATTCAGATATCAACCTCTGTCCTTCACACACACACACACACACACACACACACACACACACACACACACACACGTATGCCTGCAACCCCTCGTGAACACACGCATGTGTACATGCATCCCCCACATGCACATGTACATGTAGACATATCCATACCCCCATGAGACACAGAGAGCTTTAGACAAATGAAGAATGGATGCCCAGACCTCATCCACACATGAATTTAATGCAAACCTCTCTGTGGCCTGCAACACTGGTCCTTTTAAAGCTGCCCAAGGGGCTTCGCTATGTGAAAGTGATGACACATGGTCTTTGCTGCTTCGCAGGTATTTTAATTAATAGTATTTTTGGAATTGAATAATAACTTCTGTTTTTGTTTTTATATTTAAAAATGATCATATTTCATTCTTAACCCATTCTGCAATCCGTTTACAGGCAAAAATATAACAACAACAACAACAACAACAACAAAAACCAGAGTCAATTCTATAGCTCAAAACCATGTGAAAGCCTTCCCATCAGTGGCAAGGCTATCGTCACTAAGGAACTGTGCTCTGGCCTATGGCTAAGACACCCCTGGGTCTTTCCTGTTGCTTTCTGACTACTGGCTTTCTAGATATTTTTGAACAGCATGTTGCCCTGTCTGCCCAGAAAACTCTCTGCTTGGTTCTTCCAACTTACAGGCTGATTTCTTCATTGTTTTCAGATTTCTCTCTCTGCTCTAGTACCAGCTTTTCCCAGAGTTCTTCCTTGTATAAAAGAGCTACCTCCCATCTCTGGGATCACACTCTAGCCACTGATAAATTGCTTTTATGGTGACACACAGCAACGTCCTTGCCAAACTAGGGCTCAGCAAGCTTTGTCTAGAAAGGGCCAGAGAGTTAATGTTCTAGGTTTTTGCAAGCCATCTGATCTCTGTTGCAACGGTTCAGCTTCACTGTTCTCATGGCAAAGTGGCCACAGGCAGTATATAAATAGAGAGTTGTGACTGTGTTCCAATAAAATTGTGTTTAGGAAACCACACAGTAGCTTAGGACTTCTGCTGTGCAAGCAAAGTTTCCTACAGCTATGAGTTTGGGGACTGTATGTTGGATTATTGATGCTACTTTTTCTGGGTTTTTTTTTTTTTTGGTTTTTCGAGACAGGGTTTCTCTGTGTAGCTTTGCGCCTTTCCTGGAACTCACTTGGTAGCCCAGGCTGGCCTCGAACTCACAGAGATCCACCTGGCTCTGCCTCCCGAGTGCTGGGATTAAAGGCATGTGCCACCACCGCCCGGCACTTTTTCTGTTTTTAAAAAGTCTCAGCTTAATGAGGCATCTACATATAAGCTAGTGAAATTCAGGTGCGACCAGCACCGGAATCAATCCTGACATTCTTTTAAACACAATGGGAAACTATATCCCGTATACTCTCTCTCTTAGTCAACAATCCAGGGACAAAATACAGGTCAGCTCCATTCACTAGTACTTCTTTGGAAATCTGTAGCAGATCCAGCATCGTGGCTTCTTAGATAGAAGCATTGTGTCATACTGAACACCCTAGCCAGCAGCTAGACAGTGCTCGGCATCTTTCTTCATAAACCAGATGATCACAATAGATTATAAACAACCGGTAGAAATGATTCCTTTTTCTGACCACCAGCTTTCTTACTGATGCTTTGAGTACCCTTCCCAGAAGAAGAAAGAAATGACCCGGAGCACAGCTCAATGCCCCTCAAAGTGTGTCCTACTGAGAAGGGGATCAGCAAGTGACAATGGGTATTAGGAAGCGAGAAAAGTCTAGTAAATTTTGACCTAGTAAATTTGGAAATTAATTTCCTTACTACAGGATTTTCAGAACTTTTGTTAGGAATTTTCAAAAGGGAGCTGGTAGACTGGTTTTCTCATCCTTTTTGTTTTGAGAAACCCATTTTCCTTGCACGGTGTCTTGAAGAAACAGTGTCCGATGGAACCCATGTGGAGAAACACAAGTCTGTGCCCATTGTGCACTACGTGGTGACCTCTGAGGTTTACAAGTTTCACAGACACTGTGATGAACTGCTCTTCTCATTTTTTGATTTGAAAATATGCAAATAACAGTGGATGTATAGAGCAGACTGTCTCATATAAATCCCACCCCCACTCATGTTGATTGGATTAGCTATAAATTTCAGTACAGTGTCTAGAAAGAAGAATGCTGCCTTAATGTGTTTGAGAATTTGGCAAAAAGCTATAGAAATATTTTCTCTGATATTAAACATCCAGTTCTTTTCATGTAAGATGTGAACCTGCCAAAGTGGCCATGTGTGGTGTCCGAGAGAGTGAGAGCACAGTAAGAGTAATGTTCATGCCCTGGAGATGAGAAAACAAGCCAAAGCTATATACAAGGGATAAAGGGGGATAATGTCAAAGGGCTGGAGGAACAGCAGCTCTTTTTTTTCAACAATGATCATTCCGCTTTTCTAACTAGTACTCTTGTGCTATGTGACTGTCAGCACAATTTGATTGAAGCTACTTAGAGGATTTTTAAACACACCTCTAGCTGTTTCTGTGAGGTCATTTGCAGAGGTTAGATTATTAGTTCTCTGACCTAATAAATGGATTACTATCTTGAAGGATTAATAATTATATGATAGCATTATAAAGAGGAGTGAAAAGTGGTTAATGGGGCTTAAAACCAGGAGGTGGGACCTCCACGGAGGAAGAAGGTCACTGGGGAAGGGTCCCTACATATATCTTGTGCCTGGGCACTTTTTGTTTTAGTGTACTGTTTCCTGTCTGTTATGAAGATTCAGCCCTCTCCTTAACATGAGGCTGAACCATCGTGTTCTGACTTTCCAGGAGCCCAGAAACAAGGAGCCAAGTGAACAGGGGCCGAACTCCTTAGAACTGGGCATCAGAATAAGTTGTTACTCCTTCAAGTTGCCCTGCCAGGTATTAACATCTCGATGACAAGAAAAGGACCACAAGCTAGCTACTTCCACTCAGATGTGCTATCCACATATACGCTTGAAATACTTGGTAAGAACAATGATTTATTCATTGAAGAGCAAATTGTAATTATGACACATAATATTAATACCCAAGGAGTTTAAATATGAAATAGATCCTAAAATAATTCTACCAGAGTACTGTTATAAAGAAATCCATTCATCTCCAACATACTTTAACTTCTGGAATGTGCGACTATGCTCTGTCTGAAAGAAGAAATATGTATTCTGGGCACATTTCTTTCTTCACCATTTTGTCCTCTTAAGCAATTTATGCTGCACCCAAGGGAGGCTGGGAGAGACCAGCCAAGAGCACAGGGGCAGCTTTGGTTTGTCTTCAGCTCGCAGTATCTTGTCTTTTTAGTACGTTTGGAAAACATACTAAAATCCAAGTATGGTCAAGCATGTCTGTAATCCCAGCACTCAGGAGGCTCAGGCAGGAAGATCGCACTGTGAGTTTCAGGCTAGTCCTAGCTACTGAGTGAGACCTTTCCCCAAACAAACAGATGAACAAACCAAAAGGAAAGTCAAAACAAACAAAACTATCAACCACAACAGCAAAACCAACAGCAGAGAATGACATAGTGAAATGTCTCATTCCAAAACCTTGTGCTCAACACATCAGCCCTTCTTGTTTGTGAATGATGCTGATCTGATGTGAACTCACTTCTCATGACTTTGAGAACTGTCAAGAGGATCTGAGCTTTTAGATGAATAGTCATCAAATGGTTCCCCCAAATTTGAAGTCTATTAACAGAATGTCATGAAAAGAGGGGCCTTGGCAGTTTGAGATATGGAGATACTATGATAAACACACACATATGTCTGTGTTGTAATATTCCTTGGAGCCTTTGTATGATACTGAGCATGATGATTTCTCAAAAACAGCCCAAATTTCTTTCTTTTTTTTTAACATACCCATTTTAATGCCATGGTATTGCTCTCAGGAAGCTGTGTTCTTTAAGCTAACATCAAATATTTAACATTTAGCTCTTCTTTTTATGCAAGGTTCTCTAGCAATTAAGATGGCCATTGACATCTAGCATCCTAGGTCATCCAACCTTTGCAAAGCATGATATGCCAAGTGTGCTAGCTAGCTTTAAGTGAACTTGACACAAGCCCTAGTCATCTGAGAGGAGGGAACCTTAATTGAGAAAATACATCCAACTGTAAGCTGATAAGCATGCAAGCCATTTTCAAAATTAGTGATCAATGTGGGAGGGCCCAGACCACTGTGGGTAGAGAGACCTCTGGGCTGGTGGTTCTGGATTCTATAAGAGAGCAGACTGAGCAAGCCATAGTGAGCAAGCCGGTAAGCAGTACCCCTCCAGGGCCTCTGCATCAGCTCCTGCCTCCAGGTTCCTGCCCTGTTTGAGTTCCTGTTCTGGTTTCCTTCAATGATGAACAGTAACGTGGAAGCATAAGCCAAATAAACCCTTTCATCCCCAAGTTGCTATTTGTTGTCATGTCTCATTACAGCAATTGTATCCCTAAGACATCAAGTAAACCATGTCTAGTGTATAAATAAGACGACACACATAATAAACCCCACAGAAGACTTGTGATGCATAGACCTTCTTCAAAAATCAGAACAAGAGTAGTTAGAAGAATAAATTCAAAGGGTTGATTTGGATTCCCTAGTCTTAGGAAGATTATATCCAAATAGTGAGAGAAATTTTCATGACGAGCATAGATGCTTAGTTCATTCTGTGCACCCAAGGAATGGGGAAAATCAGTGTGGCAAAGATACATTACTCATACTAATACGCTAATACATTATTTTAATTTCCCAAATAATATTGAAATTTGTACTAGTGGAAACTCAAGTATTTATTTTCCTGTAAGCTTATCTTGACTGGGTCATTTTTATTGTAAAGCATTCTACTGTACTATATTTTAAATTTATAAGAATACAAATAGACATCCACCAATGTCAGAAGCCATTTAAAATACTAATCTCTAGTATTTAGTGACAATTATGGTTTTCAAAGAAGTCATTCTAGTTTGTGCCATAGACTCAGGAACAGGGACAAGGCTAATGTGCACATATAGAAAGTTGCGTGTTTTCCAAACTCTGTATTTGAAGAAGGAAGGGAAGGAAGTTGGGGAGGATGGTGGCAGAGTGGAGGAGGAGAAGCAAGAAAGAGAGAGAGAGAGAGAGAGAGAGAGAGAGAGAGAGAGAGAGAGAGAGAGAGAGATGGAGAGAAGGATAGATTGACAGATTTATGCTTTCATTTTATTGCTCTTGATCTCTTTCCACTTCTTTCCAAAAATCAGTTGCAGCTTACTGCAAATTAGCCCAGAACACAAACCAAACTTTTTGTAGAAAAGTGGTGAGAGAGTAAGGGGGTGATCTGCAGAAAGTAGAAGGATGCTTTAGGCACTGCAAGCTACAAGCCAGTTCTTCCGAGACAAACGCACAGATGCACAGATACTGCAGGCTGGCAAGCCAAAGAACAGCTCCCTAGCTTTGGTACCTTCTACTCTCAACTCCAAGGTAGAAACAGGTCAAGGCAAGGAACCAGCAATCATTAAGGCTGTCACCCAGCAACCAAAATGAACAGACCACTGGCCTGAATCTGCATCAGTTGCAGTAATGAATGAGGACAGAATTGGCATCTAGAACAGGCTGGTGACCATGGACTTCACCAGCCTTAATGATAGGGAAGCTTCTTTTGTGTGTGTGTGTGTGTGTGTGTGTGTGTGTGTGTGTGTTTGTTTGTGTGTGTGTGTGTGTGTGATATCATTGTACCCTGAGGTGCAGCAGCTTAAAAAAGAAAGGGAAACAAAAATAACCCAGACAGCTCGTTTCCAGGTTAGTAGTTACTTCAAAACCTAAGGAATTTGCAAACTCAGCACCTGAAAGCTGTCCAAGGGGCCCAAGTTAATTAAGTCTATCTGTGTGCTGGTGAGAGTGTGAGCAAACAGACGGTTCAGACTATTGTGCCCATATTTAGCATTCTTCAGCTCCAGGGAGACATAGTTAATCCAAAAAAGGAGTCATGGGACGTTCTGTATTTACTTGGTTCTGCCATCTGCCTATTAACCTCACCTCTTCTATACATGATCACTACGTAAAAGACTTAGCTCCATGTCAAGGTATATCAGAAAAAAACTATCAAGAAAAAGAATTTTTTTGTTGTTTTATAAAATTAAGAAAAAAAAAGAAGGAACATCCTGAGCAAATTAGGTTTCACAGTGTTAAGTGGAATGACTATAATATACCTTTTGAATCAATGTTAAGGTAATATGTGCAGATTTCGTAAGTTATTCCACAGAAGGATGAAGAAACTAGTCAATGCTTGCTCTCAGTTCCAACGAAACACCTACTCCTCTCATTTTGTGATGCTACCACTCCCTTGGGAACATAAAATGTACAATGTAATGTATTATACTGTTAATGTCAAAATCTGATGATCATTTAATGAATGTGCTCTTTTTTCATTCACTAATTTGTGTCTGTGTGTGTGGGCGGGTTTGCCACGGCATGTGTGCAGAGGCCAGAGGACAACGTGTGGGAGTTGGTTTTCCCCTTCTCCTGTCTGTGTTCTGGGAATTAAACTCCCGTCACCAGGCTTGGTAGTAAATGACTTTATCCACTGAGCCATCTCATTGGTTCTTTTTTTTTTTTTCCCCGTTGTAAGAATACTCATTTCTTTTCATTTTGTTTTGTTTTGTCTTTGAATACTCATTCATTATTATGGCCTTCTGATTTGCACAAAACCTTCTCAATGGGAAATAAATGTTATTGGAGATCATAGCCTGGGCATGTCATTTAGTCAGGATGAAAATTTAAATCCATACACACTGGAGTCAGAATCATGTGGCATGCTGTATATTTTAAAAAAGAAATAAGAAAAAGAGCCAACACCCCCACATAGAACTCAGTTCTCATATATGTTGTGACTTTAAAAATCTTATTCTAAATTTGCATTGTGTTCAAGATTGTATAGACTTCATTGCAATAATTAACACAGGGGCTATGAGTCTCCACTTTCTTCTTTTTTAGGTTTATTTCTCTCTCTCTCTCTCTCTCTCTCTCTCTCTCTCTCTCTCTCTCTCTCTGTGTGTGTGTGTGTGTGTGTGTGTGTGTGTGTGTGTGTGTGTGTGTGTGTGTGTTTGCTTGCAGAAGCTAGAATAGGGTTTTGTATCCCTGGAGTTGGAGTTGTAAACCTCTGGATGTGGCTTCTGGGAGCCAACTTTGGGTCCTATGAAAGCACTGATTTTCCTTTAATCTTTAAGCCTATTTAACAACTCATTTTCCATTTATCCTTTTAATTAGAATGTACTTTATTTTCTATAGGTTTAAAATGGTCAGCCTCAAATTGTGATCCTCTCCATCACTGAGATTATAATATATAGATTTTTTTAAGCTAAGCTTTTGATGCATTCTTTGATAATATTATGGAATTCTGTTTTACAATGTGAGCCTGATTGAGACCTATTTGACATGAACTAGAATTGGCTAAGGTGCATGCAGGTTTGTGGAGAGTCAGTTTTCCATACAACGTCAGGTATTTTAGCTGACTCTTGAGCCTTCTCTCTTTCCTACGTTTTAACAATAGTTTAGAAAGAAAAGGAAAAAGGCTCTCACTAGACAGAGGTCTTTAATTCTCCTGGGGAATAAACACTACAACAAAACTATTGGTGAAATTATTAAGGCCACTCCACGTAGTTAAAAGGAGATTTATTTAATGGCGTAACTTACAAGTTATGGGATAGGTAGGTCACGGGGTCTGGGGAAGGTGTATCGCAGTACAGCGGTGTTCTCTGGAGCTCTGCTTGGCCCACCTTCACCGTCCAAGGTCCCGGAACCCAGTGAGAGTGCCGCCCATCCAGATCTCAGGTCTCCAGGTGCCTCCTTTGGCCCCGCCTTGTAGGCGTGACAGTTGCCGGTCTCAATGGGGGCTGGAACTTCCAGATCAAAGCTGGAATGGCTACCCACTACACAAAACATTTCAAGAAAACTTCCCTATGGTTTTGCCTACTTTGGTTTGTGCAGAGCATATGTCATATAGGGCAAGATCAACAACGAAACATGTATGAAAGAATTATTTTTTCAGCATTTATTTTTGTTCCTAAATAGATGTTACTGTTGTTTGGTGTTTTGACTTTACCTTTTGTTTTTGTCTTTTTTCCCCCCTCAGATCAGCTAAATGATTTTTTTTTTTGTGGCTCTTTGAGATTACTTTGAAAACTAATCTTAAACAAGAATCTATCTAGCAGACAGGCTGATTTAGTGTAATGTTCTATTGCTGTGATAAGATGCCATGATCAAGATACTTAGAGAAGAAAGAGTTGATCTGAAACTGACAGTTTCAGAGGATGAGTCCATGACCATCATGGTGGGGAGCATGGCAGCTGGTAGGCAGGTAGGGAGCTAGAGCAGTAGCTGACAGATTACCTCTTGACCCACAAACATGAGGGAGAGAGAGAGAGAGAGAGACAGAGAGAGACAGAGACAGAGAGAGAGAGACAGAGAGAGACAGAGACAGAGAGACAGAGAGAGAGACAGAGAGAGAGGAGGGGAAGGGGAAGGGAGAGGGGGAGAAGGAGAGGGAGAGACAGCCCAGGCACACTAAGTGGGAATGCCATTCCATGGGTTTTGAAATCTCAGAGCCCACCACCAGTGATACATCCCCTTCAACAAGGTCACACCTCCTAATCCTTCCCACACAGTTCCACGAAACAGGGGACCAAGAATTCAAACATATGAGCCCATGCGCACCATGCTCATTCAAACCACCACATAGGTTTAACATCTTAAAGACATAATATGCATTTTGATATGATTTTGAAATGCCACATGTGGAATATTGATACATTTGAAAAGACTCAAGGATTCAGACACTTGGCAACACGGATAAATGAGTCTTAACAAATAGAGCATCCTTAAAAGTACAGTTTTGAAAGAAATCCCATCGAGCACTCTTGGTAGACTTTGTCAGCATGACTCATGTCCTCTGGCAGTTGCTCAGCCATGTTGTGGCACTGTGGGCCTCCACTTACACTCACATGGAAAATAGGCCAGTCATGAATCACACAGCCTGGTGAGGCAATTGTATTTTAGAGTAGTGCTCATGGACTTTCCCAGGGTGGGAATAGTAGCTGCTGCCCTGAAATCCTGAAAGTTGTTTTAGTGTGCACACCATCCTTTCAAAATTAGCCTTATCCCCTTCTTCATTCACTCACCCCCTTATTTCCTCCAAATTTAGAAATGTCTTATCTTTCTTGGGAATACTTTTATTGAAGACAATGTAATTTTGAATACACCATTACTGTGTCATAAGGGCAGACTTGGAGCAAAGGAAATGTTACTGCTTTTTGATCATTTCCTGGGAGCTGCAGGAGGCTTTGAGGCAACCGCCTTCCTACTGTGAGCCAATTCAGCCATTTTGTTTGGAGACCTCAATGAACTCTGTCCACCGATGCCAGTTTGCGGGCCTTTTGTGAATTACCGAAGAAGCCAATTTAATGAGCACGTTGTACCTTACAAGCCACAACCATTCCAGAGGCTAACCTTATAGAGCATTGAAGAAAAGTAATCCCAGTATTGTGAAATGACCCAGATTCAGAGGTCACTCGACTTAACAAAGACTCTTTTTATGCAGAAAGCTAAGTATACCTTTGGGCTGGAGTAAATCACAGTCTTTGGAGATGAGGAGATTGGCACATGGCTTGACTCCAGTGGAGTCAATATGACAGAGAAATGGGGGATGGTGCTTTCTGCCTTTATACTGGGAAGGGAAAGAAAGTCATTTTGGAATTTATGGAGCAAAACACTTAGTGTTAGTGGGCAGTAATTGCCTTGTTCAAATAACACATGGTGGTCACATTCATTTTAGTTACACTAAGAAGTGGGCTTTTCACACGTGGTTTTATTATGCTGAAGTATGTAACTTTTGTACTCTTATGTATTACAAACTAGATATTGTATGCATTACGGTCAATCACAGGACAGCATTTAGGGATGTGACATGGGAGGTGAATCCTGGGTCACCTTTTCACAAGCTAGCAGTGACAGATGGTGATGTGACGTGGAGAAGACCAACAATCTTGGATCAAGAAGATGAGAGGATTATTATTGAGCCAAGAAAATGTTTCAGTTTGGTGACAGCCACAATGCTATGGCATAGATCACATGATTCTCCAACTGCTATTGTTGTGCGGTTGATGATTAAAGATGTCATTATGACTGTTGAATTGTTTTTGTCCCTGAGCATCACAATAATGTGTAACTCCTTTCATGCCATATTTGTATATGCTGCTATTAAGGCTGGAAAGAGAAAATTGACGAAGTTTTGGGTAATGAAATAGGTTTATTTTGAAAATAAAACTAGATTTTGACTGTTGGGTGCACTTTGCCCTGAAATTGTGCAGCTTCTTTTCTGATTTTCTTAATGACTTTTACCTTAAGACCAAAAAAGTCTTATGCAAGTTATTACAAAATTAGTGGCCATGGAAAACTTTTCTAAATGAAATTATTATCTTAGGAATAAAGAATAAATTTCAGCCAAATTTTCTTAAGAAAGCAGTGAGATAAAGGCAGATTGGGGATAAATAGACTCAAGAAAACCAAGATACATAATTACTTTTTATTTTGCCTGAGTAAGATCATTTTAAACTAGTTTATTGAGTATTTATTAATTGTGAAAACTTATATTGATTATACATATTAATTGATTTCATGAACATTTCCAAATATGCAAATATGATTTAATCATTGATGTTTGTCCTGGTTGGTTTTCCTTTTTTTTCTACAAGCTAGAGTCATTTTAGAAGAGATACCCCCAATTAAGAGAATGTCCCCACCAGATTTACCTGTGGGCGTGCCTGTGAGGTTTTTTCTTGATTAATGACTGACATGGGAGGGCCTGGAGCCTTATAGGTGGTATCAACTCTGGTACATGATCTTGAATATCATAAGAGACCAGGTAGAGAAAGCCATGAAAAGCAAGCCCATAGCAGCACCCCTCCATGGCTGTTGCCTAAGTTCCTGCCTTGAGGTCCTGCCCTGACTTTTGTTCAGCAATGGAGTGTGACCTGGAAGTATAAGCTGAAATAAACATTTTCCTCACCAAGTTGCTTTGGGTCAAGGTATTTTATCACAGTGGTGGAAACCCTAAGACAACATTGAATCTGACTTTCCACTGAATCTAGAATTCAATTTTGAGATGGCTTTATAATTTTTTTTTTTTTTTTTTGGTTTTTCAAGACAGGGTTTCTCTGTGTAGCTTTGCGCCTTTCCTGGAACTCACTTGGTAGCCCAGGCTGGCCTCGAACTCACAGAGATCCGCCTGGCTCTGCCTCCCGAGTGCTGGGATTAAAGGCGTGCGCCACCACTGCCCGGCGGCTTTATAATATTTTATATGAAAAACGTAATAAACCCAAGAGTTGAGCAATGAAAAAAAATGCTTAGTGAATCTGATATTTAAAGTAAATATTTCATATTTGCCTGTGATTTGCTTGATCTGAGTAAATTAAACTTCAAAAATGATAACACAATAGGAACTCAATTTTTTGTTCTCTTACATGTAGCTAAAAATGAGACTGAAATACTCCACACTTGTTATCCAAATGTCCAGATATCCTCACGCCCAAATTAATGATGTGATTGCCATTAAGTCAAAAAGTTTTTGCTTCTCACCTCTTTCCTGCTACATTAGGTGGTACACAATAATACAATAATTAGAAGGACATAAAATGGCCTGTTGAATTTGTTTTCTTTTCCAACTACAGCTCTTCAATACTCCACAATGCTCTCAGGATGAAAATGTGGTACCATGCATTTATCAGAAAGGATAACCATGACCAAAGAATTCTTACTGCATTGTGTATTTGACCAACCCATACCACAGTGAGCAGATCTGATAACACTTTTCACTGTTGGTTCGTCAACACACACTCCTACACTTAGAGCTTGATGACTCTGGGACCAGGGAGTTTCCTATGTGCTTCCATGGTCTTTATTTACTCCATGCTCTCTTCATAGCTATGATGGCTGTAATTTCCAGATGGCAATGACCATGACTGGATGACCACAGAGAAACAGCAATGATGACTTATAGTTTCTCGCACTTTGCACCTCTTAGAAGGAGTCTACTTCATTATCTTACAGCGTTCTCACAGTCGCACTTTGCACCTCTTAGAAGGAGTCTACTTCATTATCTTACAGCGTTCTCACAGTCTCCTGGTCAGGCAATTTAACCCTTGTTTTATAGAAGAAATGACAAATAACTAAGTGACTCTTCAAGCCATAGAGTCTGCTGAGCATTTCTGGCAAGATAAGAAAGATTAATTATTTATCAAAAGATAATATGACTATATCAACATTAAGAAAATCGAAGATCATGTGTGAGTGTATAAATGCGTAGAGGTCAAAGCACAGTTGCATGGAAGTCAGTCTGTTTCTTTCCTTTGTCTGGAGTCTCTTTAATTGTTGGCTACCAGCTATGCTAGCTGGCCCGTGAGCTGCTGGGGATTCGCTCATATCCGTTTCCCTTCACTATAGGAGCATTGGATTATAGATGTCTCGCTGCACCTGGCTTTCATGTGGGTACTGGGGACCCAAACTCAGACCCCCGCCATGTGTACCTCAAACACTTTCGCTACTGAATCATCTACCTAGTTCCTGGGGATTTAATTTGTCAGAAAGTAAGAGGAAAAGAAGACATCATTTTAAAGTATTCACCGTTTTGGTTGTTTGTTTTAGTAATGACAAAAGGAAAGACGTTTCTCAGATGATAATTCATAGGGTGGATGGGCCAGGGTACTCTTTTCTCTTCTTTTCACATAGAAACATTTACTGAGTCTGAATTGAACAACCAATGGATTTGTCTGGCTCAAGGAAACAATCTGTCATGGAGATCTCATGACTCTCCTCAAAGGAATTTACAGAAATGCCACTAGTCCGGCTAGGTTATTATTATTTTGTTGTTGTTGTTGTTCCATTTCTTATCATTGAAACCACATAGTGGTCTACTTAGAATTACTGCAGAATTACTATAGTTTAATGTGGTAATGAAGATGCCTCATTTAAGAGATCTTAAGATATATGAGTTAGTGATTTGTGCTATTGAAGAAAACAAATATATTATGAGGTTGTAAAACAGGATCTCCTTCTTCATGACCATTCTCTTGATAACCAAAAAAATAAGAACATGCTGTGAAAACTGTCTCAGAACGCTAAAAGGGCCAGGCTTAATGCCTTTCTCTTGGTCAAATGGTAAAACTGAAATACTTTCACGACCACTGCACTAGGAGTCCTTGAATAGGACATTTTTTTTTTAAGGGGGTGATGAAAAAGACAGAATTATTTTTTTAGACTACGTGCAGTTTGGCTTGTTCATGTAGTTACAAAAAACAAATGTTTATCCAACAAAATGCTGAGAATCATGTCTCCTGGGAAATTTACACAAGGTCATAGTTTTATGAGCGTTAAAAAAAATCTAGTAAAGCAAATGTGCATGTAATATGAGAAGGCAAAAAGTGGGGGAACTGGATTCTGCTGGCTAAAATGTCTATAAAGACAAAAAAGTTATTGTCTTGCTAAAATACTATATTTCATTTGCAAAAACAGATATTGAATAGTACATTATTTTCGTATCTACACACACACACACACACACACAAAATCTTTTTTTTTTAAAAAAAAATAATTCCCTGAGAAGTAAAAGAGTTCAGCAATATTACAAAGAAAAGAGGTAGATTTGAAACAAAACTATCCGATGGATGCGTAATAAACAGAAAGGCTATAATAAAGGTTTCTTAAAGCTTGTAGAATGTGCAATGTTGGGACAGTTTGCTACTAGATAGAAAGGGATGGTTTGTTGAATGACTGAGAGACCATTATTTGGCATTCAAACCATTCCTTCGATGTCACCCTTCGAGTGGGTCTTTCTGAGGCTACCCTTCGAAAATCTCATTCCTACTTCATTTCCTTGCCTCACTGTGCCCAACACCATGCATTTTACTTCAAGATCTTTTTTTTTTTGGTTTTTTGAGACAGGGTTTCTCTGTGTAGCTTTGGAGCCTGTCCTGGAACTCACTCTGTAGCCCCTGCTGGCCTTGAACTCACAGAGATCTGCCTGCCTCTGCCTCCCGAGTACTGGGATTAAAGGCGTGCGCCACCATCGCCCGGCCACTTCAAGATCTTTTATGGGGCCTCCCTCTCTCCCTCATAACAATGTAAACCTTGGGCGAACACGTGTTTTGTAGGTTTTTTAAAATTAATTAAAAAAATTTCCTCTATGTTTGTTTCCCTAGTATTCAGAGTACTCTGGAAGAAAACAGTATTCTGTGTTCTTTCTTTGAATTAATGAATGAACATGTGAGCAAATGACCAAATTAACATAACATTGGGGCTTTCAGATTCAAATTTATCTATTTTCTTTCATTTCCAAATTTTAAAGGATACAAACTATTAAATGAACCTGCTATGATGACTATGAAATGAAATGTCAACTCAAAAACGGAATGAAATAGTTTTGTGTTTAAAAGAGGAAAAAAATATTTCTTCTCAGACAAGAGGTTTTTTTAATAGTGAAATTTTAGATGAAGTATTTTTAAGGCACCCACAGCTTCCTAACAATTTAAAGACTCTTTATCCATTTTGTAATTTTTTTTACTCTATATGTGTGATACAGAAGATATATAAGTAAAATATACAGTATCATTTGCAGTGATACATATAAAATAAAGCCGTCAAAAGAAATAGTAAATCTAACAGTTTCAGAAGGGTCTGGACCTGTATACTGTGCTTATTATATGAAACTAGGAACAGCAGTTTGTTTTTTTTTTGTTTTTTTGTTTTTTTTTAATGCTTAAAAGTCACCTTTAAGGAAGTAGAACCAGGGTGGAGAATGTTGTTCGACTCTTAGAAGGTCTTATAATAAAAACTCGGAGCCAGATATTGTGGTGAAAGCCGAAAGATCAGAGAAGCAGAGCAGCGACAGCCACCACCTATTACCTCACCAACTCCACAAATCCTCAGACTGAAGTCCTCTGAGTCCCCACTGGAAAGGGTCTCAGTGAACTGCTTTAATTTCTGTTTCCTCACACCTTACATACCTTTCTCCACCCTGCAGTCACTTCCTGGGATTAAAGGCCTGTGTGCTTTCCAGTACTGGGACTAAAGGTGTGTGCCACCACTGCCTGGCTCTGTTTGCACTGTGGCCTTGAACTCACAGAGATCCAGAAGGATCTCTGCCTCCCGAGTGATAGGATTAAAGGTGTATGCCACCACTGTCTGGCCTCTATGTCTAATCTAGTGGCTGGCTCTGTCCTCTGATCCTCAGGCAAGCTTTATTAGGGTATACAATATATCACCACAGGGAATGCTGGTAAAATCACCCAGTCATGGGCCACTCTTTGGAGGTACTACGACAATGCCTGACAGATGTTTCCAGCATACTAGCTTTTAAAAAAAAAAAAAATTCCAGTTGATTTTTTATCAGACTGTTACTTTAAATTCAATCTTCGGAGTCTGTGATCTCTAACATGAATGATTAACAATCCCCATACTACCTCTAGGAGTATACACAAGACTCTTAGAAGGCAAATGACAGTGACATAGGAAGGCATATGAGACATCGAGGAAGCCAATGGTAAGAGATGGTTCCACCCGGTGCTCATAGTAAACGCTCGCTTTTCACTTTGTTGCCTTGCATTACTGAGGATGAACACCAAGTCTTTGCAGCACTACGAATGCTTTCTACCACCCTCCTCAAACAGAAACCTCCTCCATACATAATTATCAAGGCTCTTAATACAGTAACCGTGGTGCTTCCAGAAGCTCCCTAGGCATTTACTAAAATCTTCAGCGTTTCTAAGGAAATGCACGAATCAACACAGATGGAAGTTGAAAAGCTTGCCTTGATATATATATATATCTACTTGGCTCTTCTATTCATAATAAATAGTTATTTCATGTCTCATTGCTCTGCTGGTCCTGTCCACTGTCTACAAGGCCTGTGTTTTATTTCTTTTCAACTAGGTTCTGTAGTCTATAACACAAGTTTCAGACACAAAAATTTTCTGCTCTGACCACAGTGTCCTTGACAGCAGGAATCACGTGCCACCTTGAATTCTTTTCTCTGACACGAGAGAAATAATAGACCTCCCAGTTCATGGCACTTTTACATCTTCTCCGATTTGAAAGCTGAAGTCTCTGCTCCAACAACAGATTCTGTTGCCACTGACTGAGTTCCCAGAGCAGCACTGTTCTGGTACTGATGCAAAGTACTCCGGTGCTGTTGCAGAGTACCCACCACAGTGCTGCTGCAGAGTACTCTTGCTGTCCATTAAACTGCAGAGGATGAAGATAGCATGTCCACATCTGTGGCTTTGAACAGCCTATCACCACTGTATTGGCAACCATCATAATTGAAAACATTGTATTTAGACCACAACCTCAACTGTGGCTTAGGTAATCTGCATTATACTTTAAAATTGAATTTAAAAAGACCTTCAGTGTTAATGTATTTTCGTAGCTGTGAATGGACTCCCTAGTTATTTGAAGTGCTAAGTTGGCACTTGAGAAAGCTCTAAAATAATAATTTATTCTCTGTTGTCACAGAGATGTCACCATACTACATTTGAAAAAAGGCCACTTGATATTAAGACATTGCCACAATTTTGAAATCACAAATCTTGCTGGCGCTTGGTATGCACACAGTAGAAGGAACTTTGAGTGACCTTTTGAAATCTCTGAGTCTACAATTGAAATCTTTCCCCTCAAGCAGAGTTGGTGACTTTTTGGACAGATCTTACCCCATCACGTATGATGAGTTCTGAAAACAAGCCCCTAATTTTATTTCACTTAGAAAAGAGTATGCTATAGTTTTTGGTAAAAAACACATCTCCAACTACTCAGTGTTGATTCTATACGCTGATCTACAGACCAATTTCAGTATGATGCAGCAATATAGAGTTTTCCTTTAGAGGAATAAATCCAATAGATTTGTTACCCAGCTGAGGATGCTCAATGCCATCACAAAAGATCCATTTCTTGTATCCAGCTAGAGAACAATCTTCCTTTTCTAACAAAAAATGGTTTTTAAACATCTCTGTTTAAAACCCAAGCAAGCGATGGTTGGGATTTTCTAAAAGTAGAATTTCTACAGTTCTCCACAGTTCAGTTCCTCCCCCCTCCCCACACCCCCTTGCTCTCTGGGGAATTTCTGAGCTCTGTGAAGTCCTGTGTTTTTCAACTTTCTTCCTTTCCCTCCCCCTCTCTCATTCCACTGCTCTTTCTCTTTCTCTGGGACAGGAAGTAGAGCCTATTGACCTCTTCTGGATCTATCCCAATGCCAGAAGGTGGTCCTTTCAAAAAGATTCCAAGCCCAGAATTTCTTCCTGATTTTATTTTTCAGATCACTGTGTCAATAAATAAGTTGTAAAAGTTTTTTCCCTTCTCCGCTCATAGCTGTATAATGACTGGACTCCTCCGAGGCTAATTATGGGGCTCTTTGCTTTTCCTCTTAGAGAAACTGGTGTTATCTGCTGTGCTATGGAGCTGTACTGTGTTTTCCTGACAGGGTGGGGGTGGGGTTGGGAGGACACAGTGAACCCTGGGCCAGAGGGTCCTCCTTCCTCAGTGTTCTGTGTGGACACTCTGGCCAAAACACTTAGGCACAGGCAAATTCTGAAGGGGCACTGGGATGACTTCCCTTTCCCATCTGGTCTCAGTAGTGACCCTTTTAATTTTTAGGAAAGAAAAAAAATGTCATGTTATTGGAAAACTGATTCCTGTAAATAAGCGTAATAGAAGTGGAGAGATTCAAAAGCCATACAAAACACTCTATAAAAAGAGTTTTGTGCATAACCCCTTTCATAAATTGATGCGTGGGAGGATCTTCTGGAGAGCACACTTCCAACTCACCCAGTATTTCCTTGGGTGCCTTGTGCACGGAAGACCTCCAGATTCTTTTCTGTTTGTTCCGGAACACGCCCATTGCCCAGTTCCGCTGAGCTGGCTTGACAGTGGCCCTCTGCGCTCTCCTCCACCCCCAAGCATTATACTCAGGGTCACTAGCTGAAGCTCTGGGCTGATGCTTGAGCACTTACTTAAGAGCTCTCTAATGCGAAAAATGAATCTCAGAGTCAAGGAGGTGACCTTGAGTGACGTTGTGCACGTCACCTGCAGGTTGCTAAACTGATGCTGCCCTGTATTATCTCTTTGAAGAGGCCCATCAGTCTACTTGGTTCAGAGAAGTTAAAGAGCCGTTTCTGGTCTTCTAGAAACTTCCAACTCCCAAAGTTACATCCTTGTAAAATACCTTCTTTGTTGCTTAAAAAAAAAAAAAAAAAAAAAAAAAAAAAAAAAGCTGAGTGAATGTTGTCTAACATTTTCAGAGGATTATCCTGAAGTTCCTTGTGAGTGTTCTATCCATTCTTATTTGTATTTTTGAGATGTATTTTGCTAACATTGTACAAACAAATGCAAAAAACGGTTTCTACCCCAGAGGATTTCCTAGGTCTGGCCAAAGATAATAAAAATGCACAGTTCAGGCTGGGATGCAGCTTATTGGTCGGGCAATGCTTAGCAAGAAAAGGGCCCTCAGTTTGATCCCCAGAACCACAAGACGAAATGAAATGAATGAACCCCAAAGATGAACAGTTCACGATAAAGTATGCCACCCAGAGACTGTTGAAGGGAGGCTGCAGGAGTACAAGGAGAAGTCATGGGGGAATATTTGGGGAGGTGACAGCTGTAGATCAAATTTAAGGGGCATTAGGAGAGACCTCTCTCCCATCTTCTCTGCAAGCATATCTGTTATTCCAGGGCTAAAGGGATGTTGTACATGAAGAGTTTATGTGGAGTCCTGAAGCCAAGCAGCTTGAGAAATCCCTGCACAGATGGCAAACTCCAGTACTACAGTGCTGACTCTGAAGACAGATGTCTTGCCTGGGGCAGTTATGATGGCTTGTTTCACAGCGCAGTTGTAAGGGAAAGCGGGGCCCTATGGATATATAAAAAAAAAAAATGTGTGCAGAAACTGGATAAGAATGATGCAAACTACCACATCAGGGAACTAGCCTTGTCCCATGGCAGTTTTTCCTGGGATGATTTCTTCATTTCTTGATGCGAGGATTCAATTCCTCTGTCCACGCAGTGTTTCTCAACCTTCAGCTGCACACACAGGAATTTTCCTCCTCCCGTTGGACAGTTTGGGCCTCTCTCCATCCTTCCCCCTCTACCCTTGCCCTGCCAAGGACATAGCCTTGCTTTGAGGTAACACTACTGTGTGTTTATCACCTGCCACCAGATGACGTGGGGTTTTTTTTGGGTGGTGGTGGTGGTATAATTTATATTCTATCACTTTGACAATAAAGCAAAATGATAGTTGTTTGCCATTATCCTAAATATTCTATTTATTACTGATTTCAAACTCTTTTAAGAAGGGACATTTCCTCGAGCCCCCTCTCCACCCTCTGTGTAAAATATAATCCATTTCTGTTTTCTACTGAGTAGGAAGCCCTTTGAAGGATTCTCTTGAGATTACAGAGTCTACGAGCAGAGCGGAGAATCTCGTAGGAACCTCTTTTCTCCTCTCTGACACCATAGTTCTTTCCAGCATATCACAATGTCTTGCTTCTTTATGTCGAGGTCATTGTACATGATGTTTAAGGATGCTGCCTGAGCTACATTATGCTGCACCTCTGTGTCCATAGCAGCATCGAGTGAGATGTGCATCTTTTCACGTAACAATCTTGCTTTGCCCTGGTAGTAGTGGGGGAAAAAGCATAATCTTAGGATCTTTTGTCTTTTTCATTCCAGTCCTTATCTATACTGCAAAGTCACATCATGTGGTTGGATGGAGGATGAGACTTACATGGTCTAAGCCTGTCCTAGCAGGGCCATTGCTTCAAGGCCATGGGAAACACGAGCCTCATCATTGGGTCATTGTATTTTCAGTTTAGTTAATACTAGTTCTACCCATATCTATTCAAGAAAGGTTTTCTTAGGCTTCAGGTTTCTTCTGTTGTTTCATCCTATACTCTAAAGTACCATATTTCATAAATGCTAAGACTGTTGGGTATGTGTGGAGGGAATTGCATGCTGGGAACTTTGATAATCCGGTGGGAAACTAATCCTGAACATGAGGAATCAAATGTCTTCCTTTTGTACTCCTGCTCGCTCTTACTGTATGTGTTCCTACTCTGTGTATCTAAGTCCAGTGGCCTTTGAAATCAGGATTTTACAGGACTGTGATTAGGTCCACTCTAAGGTGCTGAGCCCCACTGGGCACCCATGGTCTCTGGAGAAGGGCATATGCTCCAGTTGCTACAGCTCCCTCTGGGGCCCTTGGGATGCTAGGGATTCACTGTCACACATTAGGATGCATGCATATCATTAGCAAAGGGAATGAAACAAGCTAGAAGCAAAGGGCCTTTTCCTTTGTCACCACAGACAACATGCAGCTGGCATTTTCTCACGGAACGAGCTGGGCTTCTGGGCCAGCCTCATATACATCCTTAGCAAAACAAACAAAGGAGTTAAGAGGATGCTCTTTATCTGGTGGCTAGCATTCAGGGAGCTTCACACAAAGCTTATCTAGTGTGGTAACTTGGTGTGACTGAATATGTACAGGTTTGCCCTGCTTGTGGGAAGACGGGTCCTGGAACTCAGTTGTGACTCACTGTTTCAGCATCTCTTAGCTGCTAAGAGAAAATGCTTGGATAATATGGATGTCCTTATCATATAGTAGCAGAGCAACATGGGAATGTGAGTGGTCAAATAGTTAGACCCCACCAAACACAAATTAGTTTCCTCAGATTGATTCAAGGTATCAAAGAGAATATTCGGATGCATATTCCAATGAAGTGCTATTCCATGTCTTGTTTTTTTGGCTGTTTCCCCCTCCCCCACCCCCATCCCATCAATTCTTATTTATGAAAAAGTTTTACTTTTGTTTACTTGTGAATGAGATCTGTGGAAAATGGCCTGTGAGTTTGGTAAAGACTTTACATCCAACTGACATAGAATTTTTTATATGTTGGGACTGGTCATTTCTGGCCATGAGGAAGCGACATTGTTCTAATGGCCACTCAGAGCTATTATTTTTGGCTTATTGTTCTTTGGATGAGGAAACAGGAACCTGACATTTTGCTGGATTCCCAGGACCTATGTCTTTAAAGCCTGGAATGATTAACCTTCCCTAGAGACTTGTCCACTAGGGAAAGGGGACCATCTGGGGCTGGAGTGGCAGTTCTATTTGTGGGGACATGAAAACTTAGAAGAGCTAGAGGGAGAGCATGGTAACTAACCTACTTCCTTCTTTGCAGTCCCACAGATTAAATAAATAAACGAGATAAACTAAAAAAAAATAAGGAAGAGAATGTGAGAGGACATTTGGACAAAGTGAAGAGGTTCGGAATCTTGGAAGACTCAGGATCTAGGTTAAAAGTGTGTGACAAACCACAGAGCACTGGGCAATGGGTTGAGGCCTGGGGGAGTTTGTAGAGCTAGTACTGGATATCCTGGGGACAGTGACAAAGAATATTGCTAAAGCGGTTAGGCAGAGGGACCCTTAAGTTCACAATCTTGAGGCTTAGCCGTGTAAATCAGACCATGCTACGTGTGCTGGGGTAACAAATATGGCAGTCACGAATCCTGTTCACTAAGTATGGCTTAGAGTTCTAAGTCACCATCCCTGGGTTTGAGCAAGTCACAATATGTTTACAGGAAATCAATCTCAAAAAATAACAGTTTTGGAGCAGAGTGATAAAAATCCGTCTGAATCTTTGTGGTTAAACACATACAAATCTGTTCCAGTCAAAGCTCACCCTATTTCATTTCAATACATCAGTGAACACAGGAAACATGTCTCAATCATGTAAGTTAGGAGGTACAATATTTCAGTGTGATCCTAGGAATCCCCCTGTGTTATATAGTGGGTGGCTGACAGAGGATTTGCTTCTACTTGTATGGTCCCTGCCTACCTGACCTGAGATGAAATGCTTCTCTGAATATTTTTGCTCTCTCCTTTATTCTTTGCTTTTCTAGACTGTAGACTTTTAAGTTGCACATATATATGTCAAAATATGATTTTATCTTATCCTGTGTGATCCTCTAAAGCTCATTTCCTTTTTTCTCTGCAACATTATTTTATAAACCCCACCTGTATTATGCACCTATGTGAAATGTAAATGCTTCACCCATTCTCTTGTCAATGGTCATCTAAATAGTTTCCAATTTTTTATTGTAAAGATTAATACATTTTTTTTCCTTTGAGACAAGGTTTCTCTGTGTAACAGTCCTAGCTGTCCTGGAACTCGATTTGTAGACTAGGCTGGCCTTGAACTCACTGATCTCTGTCTGCCTCTGCCTCCCAAGTGCTGGGATTAATGGCGTACTCCACCACTACCTGACAAGATCACTAACATTCTTATATACTTATCCAGGAGAACACAATCAAGAGTGATTCTCACCTGTCTAGGGGTTAGACTTTCTGAGTTTTGGAATACATAAAGGCTGAAGATTAATCCCTAAAATGGATACTCTGGCTCAGGTCTATAATCCCAGCACTAGGGAGGCTAAGACAAAAGAATCATATTTCCAGGATTTCCGGGACTAGATAGCAAAACTCTTACTAAAACTCCAGTTGTGTGGTCCCCGCACAGGGCTCCGCTCCATTTTTTGCTCTCAACCTACTCATTACAACTTTCCATAGGAAGTAGACTTGGGATCACTCTCTCCTCTCTGTCTCTGTCTCTCTGTTTCTGTCTCTCTGTCTCTTTCTCTCTCTTGCTCCCCATTCCTGTTAAGCTCTCTCACTGAGCTACATCTATTCCTTGTACTGGATAGCTGTGGGAGCTGTTGCCTTCTTCTCTCTGGGATCTGTGATTAACAGAATGCACACTGTATTTTACCTGTTAGGTTGGATTGCCTCATCTGACTGACATATTCAAACCTCACTCTCCTCCTGGACAGGGCGTCCTAGAAAGTGGTTATCCTAGACAAACTAAACTGGCCACCAAGTATTCAAGGGCCACCAGAACATCTCTTTGTATAAACAGGTTTCCTGAGAGGGACACCTGGTCACAGGGAAGCTACCTAGTCACTAGGCTGCAGTCTGAAAAACAGGCAATGTAAACACCAAGGGACCATTGCAACTGGAACTGCATTGTTGAAGGACTGGATTTCATATCAGCTCTCCCAAGAGAGAACTCAGGGCTCAGCTGCTGGAAATAATGACATCTTATGTTTCATACTCAGTTTTAAGAACATGGCTATCAAATACCAAAGTTACGTGCATGTGAGGTTTTATTTAATTTTTTTAGCCTTTTCTTTTATTCAGTTAGCTAACTTGTCTAGTCACAAAACACACTGCATTACTAATAATATCTTTTAAGGTATTAGTATTTGGTTATCAGTCCTCTCAACTTGCATTCCTTCAGTAGTCTCTGTCCACTGTGCTTCCACACACACCTTAGATTGAATGTCTAGAAAAGCTTAGAATTTTGTTTTTATTTGTAGTGACTCTAAGGTTCATGCCGGGAGGCAATGTCATCTTTAGACTAATGAATGTGGATGTGAACACAATATACCCCAGCAGTCATTTAGAGGTCCTTATCGTCTTTCAGGGCATTGTGTGATTTCCTTGTACTAAAGACTAACATGAAGGGCTGGGCAGGGAGCCTCAGTGGATAGAGCTTGCTGTACAAGCATGATGACCTGACTTTAGAATCCAAGAAACCCATATAGAACCAGGTGGGTTAGGGCACACCAGTAATCATAGAGCTGGGTGGTGGTGGTGGTGGTGGTGGTGGTGGTGGTGGTTGGGGGTGGTGGGCAGAGACAAGCAGATCTCTGGGGCTTGATGGCTTGGTTCAGTAAATACTCCTCTCAAAACAAAAAGTAGTAGGAGGAAGAAAAGCCAAGAGAGAAGTGATATAATTACATCTCAACTAAAAATGTATTTAAAAATTTAAATGCTACAATAAAATTATATTTGGGTGACTAGTCATATCTTAAATGCGTAGTAAATTTAATTTAGATCTAGGAAAATATGACTATGACCAAAATATATTGAATGAAATTCTCAAAGAACTAATAAAAATGTTTCTTAAAAAAAAAGAAAGCAAAACAATATGAGAAAGATGGGGAGTCATCGAGGAAGGATCTAAAATCTACCTCTGGCCTTCCACATGCACACACATAAGTGAATTCACTTATATATACAAGTGTACACACATGCATAACACACAGACAGAAACACTCACACACACACACACAAAGATAAAAATATGTAGCCCATGAAGATTTGCTGATTTACTTCTTTGTAACTTACGGTTTCTAGAACACTCATAAATGATAATTTTTACAACACTTCTGGAGGTTTCCAAGTGTGCTAAACCTCTCTGTTATTTACAATCATACATCTGGCTACTCCATGTGGGGATTTCTGAGCAGACAGTCATCTGCACGGAGTTTGGCTCTTTTGCCTCTTCCCTCTGGGGTGGAGGTGAGGTTTATGTTGAACGGATGCCTTGAAGGGAGCATCACTCACTACGAATGCTATTTGCCTTAGACTTCTACAATTCTCACTTTGTAAAATTAGGCAGCTTCCCCGATTGTCTCTTTAAAGAAATAAAAGGACACTGAATTTTCCAAATACCTTTTCTGCGTCCATTGAGATGATCATACCATGTTGCCATGAACCTGTTAATAAGTCTTTGCAGACTTAAGACAGCACACGTAGGCTTTGAATATTCAATTGCTTCTTTCATTCCCAGGATGAAATTAATCTGATTGACATGTCTGACCTTGTTTTGTACTGCGGAGTTCTATATGGAAAAACCTGTTTTGCGCTTTTGAGTCTATGTTGAGAATGAGATCCATTCCTTCCTCTTCTCTGGGACAGTTAACAGCACACTGAGATGACCTCATTTTTCAAAGCTTATTAGAGGTTCTTATGATATCATCTAGGTTTTGAGTTTTTAAGGGAGGGTTTTGAATATATTTTCAAAATAGTGTTGTGATATGATTTTTTGGGACTGATTCAGTCCAGCTACTGTATTTTTCTGGAACCCTGTCCAGTTCTTATAAGCTTCCAAATTCATTAACCTAAAGCTTGTTTTTTCCCTATCACTTATTTCTTTCTTAGCCCTCACTTTAATGCTAATATTTTGAAAAATCAAAATATTATTTATCTTTATCTTTCTTGATGTGAAAGAGGTTAATATATTTACTTTTAGGGCTTTTAAGGAATCAATTTGTTGTTGATTCTCCCAAAACTCATGACTGCCTTTTATTTATTTATTTATTTGGTTTTTTGAGACAGGGTTTCTCTGTGTTGCTTTGTGCCTTTCCTGGAACTCACTCTGTAGCCCAGGTTGGTCTCAAACTTACCAAGATCTGTCTGCCTCTGCCTCCCGAGTGCTGGGATTAAAGGTATGTGCCACAACTGCCCGGCCTGCCTTTTATTTTCTTAAATTTTACTGATATCCTAATTATTTTCTTTCCTTAATTGAATTTGCATCATTTTTTTTCTAAGTAACACTTTCTTTATCAGGAAGTTCTGAGCTTACCATATTAAGTAAAAATAAAAGCTGAACCCAATACTGCTTAAAAACAAAAAACTCAAAAATCCAGAAACTATAGGGGCTCTAGAAATACTCAGTAGCACAAGCCAGCCCGGCCCCTGCATAGCATTTACAAGAGCCTGCATTCAATCCCCAGCACCACATAAAAAGCCAATCCTGCACATCCTATAAGACTGGGTTTTCACATTAATGCTTGCTCCCGGGCAAGGATGGCTTCGGGACGTTGACTCCATGAACTCCGAATGACAATTTCTCCGGGACCTGAATGTCACTTACTCATTTGTCAGGGCCTCAATACAAAAGTATCATCTACTTGTGCTTATTTTATAAAATTTTGTGATGATTAAATGAGTGAGCACTGATAAAAAAAACCCAGGCATGTCAGTGACACATTTATTGCTCAAGTAGCAAAGATTATAGGCATTTGCCATGGTAAAGTTTAGATAGATTGTCCAGGTTTCCATATTCCAAAAGTTGGGCTGACATCTACATTTGAATCCTAAGATTAGCATAAAATTTACAATAATAAAAGACTTGAAGTGGCATTGACATATAAACGCTACATAATTTAAGGCAATTGTGACCTTCTATTAGTTTTGAAAAATGTCTGTCTAGAATACTGTGACATTTTCTTTGCTGAAGTCCATGCAGCTCTTCAGATTCCACTAGGCTCTTAAGCTTTGCGGAAGGAATACACAGTATTTGAAGAGAACTAAATACATAGGCAGGTTCAGTCCAATGACATCATCACTTCACTGTGGGAAAGCATCCAGGCAGGGCAGCCAATTTTGCATAAAATGTGGCAATTGGATTTCCTTTGATTTTTCTGTGGTTTATATAAAGCCCTGCCTAACAATAAATTCACTTGTGCTCCACCACCCGTTTAACCTTATTTCCCCCTCACTGAACAGAGCTACTTCCTCCCATGGAAGAATTTAATAAAACCCTAGAATAAAATAATCCTTTGATACAGCTAGGAAAACACATTTGTCTCATCTGATTACATAAGTTTGAAGGGCTTCACACAAAAGAGCTTTTTCTTGCTTGAAGCATTTTTATTTTATCTTTTATTTTTAGTGTGTGTGTATGTGTATGATGTGTGTATGATGTGTTGTGTGTATGATGTGTGTGCACGTATGTGTGCATGTGTAAGCATGTACATGTAACACGGTGCATGTGTGGAGTCAGAGGACAACTGTTGAGGGCCATTCCATGCCTTCCCACCATGCTTGTGAGGAGGTTTCTTCAACATGCTGGCTGTGTCGGTAAGCCAGATGGTTGGCTCCTGAGCTTCGGGAGATTCTTGGGTCCTCCCGCCATCTGTAGTACACAGGCTGGAGTTACAGAGTTTGATGTCAGTATGTCTGGCTTTTACGTGGGACCTGGGCATGAACTTAGATCATCAGGTTTGTTCTGTGCCTGCTTTGCTGGACGATCCATCGCCTCGGGGCCTCATTTCATTTTAAAGCATAGTATTCCAAGTAACTGTAACACACTGGGAGCATCTGCACCACATAGCTAAAAGGGATTAATATGCAAAACCTCGAAGAAACGTAGACAAGTCAATGGGCAAAATCCAAAACCATGACAAAGAAGACACCAAAATCCAACAGCAATAACAGAAATGACAAGGATCCCAATAACTCATTTAACATAAGATGAAAGATCTAGAGTCCTTTGGATACACGAATGACAGATAGGTATATGAAAAAGGTGTTCCACATGATTGTCCACCAGGGAATGCTCATGCTAAAATCATACCAGTACCTAGCCTGGAGGTAGTGGTGCACGCCTTTAATCCCAGCACTCGGGAGGCAGAGCCAGACGGATCTCTGTGAGTTCAAGGCCAGCCTGGTCAACAGAGCAAGATCCAGGAAAGGCACCAAAATTACACAGAGAAACCCTATCTCGAAAAATAAACAAACAAAAACCCCAAACAAAAACAAACAAATAAATAAAAAACAAAAAAACCCCACAAAAAACAAACAAACAAAACCCAAAAATCGATAAATAAATATTAGCATAGGTGAGAGCGCCATCTATCTAACCAGTTTCTGATGATGCTCAGTTGAGCTGAAGAGGTGACTCTCTATCCAATGGAGAATCAGTTAGTACTAAGAAGGAAACACTGGCATTTTTGTACAGCTAGTTGAGGTTGAAGGATATTCTACTAAGTGATGGGAACCATATACAAAAAGACAGACTCTATGTACATGACCTCACTTCTCTGTGGGATCTACAGAAGTCATACTGATAGAAGTAGAGAGCGGACTGGGAATCAGCAGGGTCTGGGAACCTGGTGAAGGAAGGGGCATCAAACAGGGCTTTGATGTAAAGGTTTAAGCTCCCTAAAGTGAGAGAGGTTCATGGCCACCCCTTAACCCTGAGATCTTCCGGGGACCATCTTCCCAGTCTGCTCTCTACTTCTATTAGTATGACTTCTGTAGATCCCACAGAGAAGTGAGGTCATGTACATAGAGTCCGTCTTTCTGTATATGGTTCCCATCACTTAGTAGAATATCCTTCACTTTAGGGAACTTTTCAAGTGGTCAAGATAAACATCCTGAAGATCTAGTAAACAACAGTGTGAAAATAACTAATGTGGTAAGTTATGTGCCTAAAGTATACTGAAAAGGTTGGGATTAAGCATTTTCATCTCAAAAAATAGTAACAAAATAAAATAAAATAAAACAACAAAAACCAGTAACTGGGTGAGGTGACAGATATATTAATTAGCTTGGTTGTGGTCATTATTTCTCAATCAATATGAATAATAATATATTGAAGTATCCTTTAAATATATGTATATACATAAACATATGTACATAGTGTGAGAGAAATGTATGTATATATACGTAAGATGCATGTATACATATATGTGATATATATATACATATATATATATATACACATACACATAATGTGAGGGAGACACAGAGGAAGGGAGGGAAGAAGAGAAGAGAGGAGAGGAGAGGAGAGGAGAGGAGAGGGGAGGAGAGGGGAGGAGAAGAGAGGAGAGGAGAGGAGAGGAGAGGAGAGGAGAGGAGAGGAGAGGAGAGGAGAGGAGAAGAGAGGAGAGGAGGTTATTCTTTGGCACAGTCTGGTCTCATCCACCCAAGCCCTAACCACTCCCAATGTCACTGGATGATGTCAGTCTAGGCTCGTCCCCGGAAGATCTCAGGGCTAAGGGGTGGCCATGAACCTCTCTCACTTTAGGGGGCTTGAAAATCCCCAACGTTTTCTTAGTTGACACCCTTTAAAAATGGAGGCCCTATACACAGAGGGTCTGTTTCTATTTCAGCTGTGTATCCGTTAAGATGGAAAAATTTTAAAGTCCACACAGATGGTAAATAAATTTCTGCTCCATGAGGCAGTTCCTGGAATCAAGCAATTTTCTCAAATAACAAGTGCCAACTTATTTTTTCAGCAGGACTTATTTTTAACTTTCCCAGGGAAGGGGAGAGACTGGGAACAGTATCCATCCTTCAGCTTAGGAATCCCAGTGGCCTTCCAGAAGAATCTAGTGTGCTCTAACTATAGACTTACATACACACATGTAAGTTCGTGTGTGTGTGTGTGTGTATACACACACACATACACACACACACACAGAAGGTAATGGTTGTTCACTTTGGAAGGTGAATAGTAAGGGGATGAGAACATGGAAATTTTGGAGAAATATTTATACTTTCATCCAACATTTAGTTTTCTATAACTTACTCCAAACAGTATAAAACTGACTCATAATCTTGCTTAGGAATTCATTAAGTCTTGGACAAATGATCATTAATCTTCGGACATTCTTTATACACTGTGAATCTTGGCCTGTGTCCCTAGAAGTCTTCTGTAATAGTCTCCAGAGACATAGTTGAACCCCCTAATGCTTTGCTGGGTCATTGGGAAGAGCCATCCATGGTCCGCAGTTGGCAGGGAATGCTGGTATCTTAAAAAAAACCATTCCATGTGCCAAATCAGGATGATTCAAGCGCTTCTTCTTGTAGCGGGGATTCCCTCTTCATAAGTAACTCAGAGACTGACGTTAAACATTTAAATTGTGGTGCGAACACTAATGACTTTGAAGAGGGCTGTATGGCACTGTATCCTTACAGAACATTTCACAGCTCTGCACTGTGCTAATCAACATATAAATATTTACTGACTGCAGGAGTAAGGAAAACAGAAAAGAATCTTTGCCTTACAGAGGTTGTAGAATAAGGACTAACAAGTACACGGGGAGCCAGACTGAGTGATGCTGGCTATTGCCTTGTAAATCAGTATTGATAAGCTCATGGGACAGGCCAGAAAAGCCCGCAGTGCTCCACAGGTGGCATCTGGGAATGAAGCATTCACACAGAACAGGAAGTCAGATTTTCATTAAAGAATTCCCAAGTCCACTGTCTAAAGACATTATTGTAACCTTGCACTAGCTGGGACAACTTGTGCTGTATTTGTGTGACAAATCCTTGCCCCTGAGGGTGAACACTGACAAGGAGGAAGCTCTCATTCATCATGGAGCAGATACATGCATGGGTGAGAACGAGAGAGGTGGAGCACGCCAAGGGGCGTCAAGGTTTCCTAATGGGACACTTTCATTTGGGAAGGTGACTGACATGCTCCAGGTCCATCTGCTGGAGAGATGGACCAGGAAAACAATAATACTCTTCCATGAGGAAGTTTGTGCACTATCAATAATAATAATAATAATAATAATAATAATAATAATAATAATATTAAACAGTAAAGGATATAGCTGATAAAACACTTGCTTCCAAGACTAATGTCATGAGTTGTATCCTGGAGACCCCTATGCTGGAGAACCGACTCCTGCTAGTTTTTATTTGGCATTCACATGTGTTCACATGTGTGCCATGGCGTGTGTGTGTGTGTGTGTGTGTGTGTGTGTGTGTGTGTGTGTGTATGTGTGTGTATGAATAATTTATGCACAGGCTCATACACACAAGATAAATAGAAAAAAATAGAATGACAAATTCAAGGACACTGCTCTATAGGAAGCAGGAGAAAATTTGTCCTTCTGGTGTATTGAGAATCAAGGACCTCGGGGGTTGCAATGTTCTGAAGGTATGTGTCCCATCAGAATCCCTAAGTTGAGCTCTAATCCTCAGTAGTATAGCGCCTGGAGATGAGTGTTTGACAAGTGATTAAGTTCTGGGAAGGGACCCTAATGAGTGAGATTAGGGTCCTTAAAAGAAGAGACTCAAATCCAGATGGCACATCCCATGGCTGTGATCCTGGTTCTTGGGGGGCAGAAGGAGGAAGGTGATGAGTTTAACGTTAGTCGACTGTATATGAGATTCTGTCTTTAAAAAAAAAACAACCAAAAAAGTCCAAAAAACATGCCTTCCATTATGTGGACTTTAAATATGCCATCCACAAACTGGGAGACAGCTCACCAGCATACCTCAAACCTTCTGCCTTCTCTGGACTTTAAAGCTTTCGGGGGTGAACCCCTGTTGTTTATAAACTACCCGACCCACAGTTGCTTATTACAACAGCCTGAATGACTTAGAAAACTTAATATCTAATTTCTTCCTTAGCTTTCTTTTACTAGGCCACTAATTTTCTCATAATTTTATATTTACTCAAAGTATAGGCATTAGTTAAATGAGAGCATATCTTGATAAAGATCTATACAAATGGCATTCTTTTATTTAAATTTGCTTCATTCAATATATTTTGATCATGGTTTCCCTCCCTGGACCTCCCCGTCCTCCCTCCTTCCCCACCTAACTTCATGTTCTCTGTCTGTCTGTCTGTCTGTCTGTGTGTGTGTCAAAACAAACAAACAAAAAACAAAAGTGAGAACAAACCAAATAATAATAAGTCAAATGGCAAGGTTTAAGGACAAAAATACTAAATCTATAAAGGCAGTTTAAAGACACAAAACATTTAAAAATCTTTAGCAATGATTTTTCTTGTTGCTCTAAATGTTTTATATTAGGGAAAAAATTTGATTAAGATTTATTTTAATGATGGTGCATGCTATGAGATAATCCAGATAATATTTTTTTTCCTGAAAATCTGTACTTTGAAGAAACCTCCATTTTTAATTTTAGTTCAAAAGGACTCATGTACTATTGAAGTGAAAAGCCATTTTTCTATCAGGCCTTTGATGAACACCATGGTTGAAATAATGAGCTTCCTGTTATTCTTACTGTGTGCCCAGAAGCCATGGGGATATTTGGATTCCATGAATTAAAAAAAAAGTGAATAAAAGATCATATTATGAGTAGCAACCATAGAAAACAAATTTTATAAACTATATAAAGAAAGACATGACCATAACCACAAAAATTCTGGCTCTGTGGTGAATTGGGGGACGACAAAACCTGTAGGTGGCACTCAAGATGGTTAGAACATGCTATACAGCGAGGTGTGTGCTACAAATAAAGTGTCAACGTGTGACACGAAGAACTGAATTTGTGAGTTAAAGTGACCACAGACGCCGTGTTGAAAAGCTAATTAGAGAGGAGGGAAATCATGAAGTCCTCCAAGACAGAATGTACCGTCACTTTCATCCGGTATTCTCTACAGCACTCAGACTTGTCTCATTAGTTCATGGGATCTCAGTTGTCAGTTACTGGCTTCAATTCCTCAGGGACTAGAATCCTATTGAGAAAGTCTGAACTCTGAATAAGCGCTGCAAAATTCCCACCAAATAATCAGGTTAATATGTGCACACACAATACATACAGACAATTCATTTCAGGCTACACAACAGAGCCAGAGTGACAGCAGCTGTAGCCACATTATTTCTGATGAAGGTGCTCCAAATACTCACTGGAGAAAAGACAGTGTCTTTAACAAATGGTGCCAGGAAATTGGATATCCACATGTAGGAGAATGAAACGAGAGCCTCATCTCTCACCTTGCACAAAAATTAACTCTAAATGAAGAAAAAGAAATCTTAACCTAAGACCTGCAACTCTGAAACTGCCAGAGGAAAAAGTACGGGGAGCATGTCAGAAACACAGGTATGGACGTTCTCAACAGGAGTCCAGTCACTGAGAAAATGAGGCCAATAACGGATCAATGAGACCCCATGAAATTAAAAAGCTTCTATATAGAAACGGAAACTGCTAATTGAGCGAAGAGGCAGTCTAAAGAATGGCAAAAAAATGTTTGCCAGATATAATAGAGGATTGTCCAGAGTATACAAAACATTCAAGAGACAAACAATAAGAAACAGCTCAAATTAAAAAAAAAAAAAGAAAGAAAGAAAACTGATCTGAGAGTCTCAAAAAGATCTCAAAGGCCACTAAACACACGGGAAAGTTTTCAAAATCACCAGCTATCAGTCCAATGCAAATTAAAACTACTCTGAATCACCTTCACGCCATCAGAAAGGCTACCACCACCACCAAAAAAAAAAAAAAAAAAAAAAAAAAAAAAAAAAAAAAAAAAAAAAAAAAAAAAAAAATCAAGTAACAACAAATGCTGGAGAAGGTGTGAGAAAAGAGGAACACTTATTTACTGTTGGTGCAAGTGTGAACTGGTGCAGCTGTTATGAAAATCCTTGTGGATTTTGCTCAAAAATCTAAAAATAGAATTTTCATAAGACCCAGTTAAACCATGGCTGGGCATACACTGGAAGGACTTTAAATCCCAGACCAGAGATACATCCCTGTTTATTGCTGTTCTTTTTACAACACATAGGAAATGGGATCTGCCTCAACAGCTCTCCACAGACAAATGGATAATGAGAATGTGGTGCACATGCATAATGGCCTTTTATTCAGCTGTAAAGAATGAAATAATGCAATTTGCAGGGAAATGAATGCAGGGTGGAAACATTATAGCAAGTGAGGCAACCTCAGCTCAGGGTTTTAGCTTTTAACTTTTGTATCTGGGTGTCTGTGTGCGAGTGAGGGCGGGAAGAAGCAACAATCGAACCAGGGACCCACGACAGAGGGAGAAGTCATTTCAGCACACAATTACCCTGCAATGAAATCTCAGGAAATGTTATTTGCGCTACACTTAGAGAAAATAATTTCATTATCTATCCTATTTTGTTAAGTCCAAAATGTATCTAATTCACTTTCTATCCTAATTAATCTTCAACTATAACTAACTAACCTTCAACTATAACTAACTAATCTTCAACTCCCTCAGAGACCCAAGAAGGAAATAATATTAGCTAACAAAAATAAAAACAGAAAGTGCATGCAAGCAACTTCCAAAAAATTTGTGAGTTGACAGAAACAGCCAGCTGCCTGGACAGTCACCTGAGGTTTCTCCACAGTGTTGCGCTACACTTAAAATGAAGGACATCGTGATTAATTGGATTGTCACCAGACCATCTATGAGGTTTTTTGAATGCCTGACTGTGTTCTGTTAGAATTCCTGTTTAAATTGACTTCCAGATGTATTTCGTCCTCTGCTTACCAATGCCACGAACAATGCCGTGACATTTTGTTTCGGCAGTTTCTGCACCTGTGACGGTTTCCACTGAGTTTCAGTTTGGTTTTGGTGTCGATGCCTTTCATCTTTCTATAGTTCTCGCTATGTAAATGCAACTCTCCCAGTAAGAATCACGTTTGAAATGCTGGGCAATATGATTTACTCCTGAGCAAAATGAAGAGAAGGGTGAGCTGTGTCTTTAAGGGAGGCAATGGTCTCTTGGGAAGATGTGGTGTGACCGACCACCCTGTACGGGGTGAGTGGAGAGAAAACCCTGCTGAGGGAGTGGGGAGGGCAGAGGGGAAGTGGGAGGAAGGGCAGAGGGGCATCTAAAATAGTATCAATTGCTGTATTTTGCTTTCTCAGGGGTTTGGAAAAAATCTGTTACATTTATAAAACATGAACATTTTGCTGAAGGGCACGCAGAGAACACTCCATAAGGGGTTTTCACTCTCCCTCCTGTTTCAAGGATGAGGTATCAGCTAAGATTTTTAAAAAAACATTTATTTTATTATTTTTATTTTCATTAACTTTGTATGTGTCTGCATCTCCCCCCGCCCCCCCCCTCTGTGTGTGTGTGTGTGTGTGTGTGTGTGTGTGTGTGTGTGTGTGTGTATGTGTGTGTGTATGTGTGTGCATATGCCACACGTGTGCAGCAATCTGATGTCAATGCTGGGAAATGAACTCGAGTCGTCTGCAGTAACAGCAAGTGCTCTTAACCTCTGAGCCATTGCTCCATCCCCTCAGCTAAGGCTGTTTTCGGGTCCATTCTCTGTGCACTGGGTCCTCTCTCATCAAAGCTACCTCATTTTATATATAAATATTTCTTCTTTTGAATCATACCTAACAGCAAGATACGTGCAAACATTCCCAGGAAACTGATAAAAAATGCATCCACATTTCCTTTTAGCTTCCCTTCTCTTTCCTTCCTTTCCTAGCAAATATTAATAGTCACTTATTAGCTGACTCTGCTTGCCTCCTTCATTTCCCATCCTCCCCTGTGATCTTGAGCTCACTGCAACCCACAGAACCCACCAAACCCAAGCCTTGGTACCCAAGGAGCTGACTGGGGACGGCTTGGGCAGGGGCTTCATGCTGTCTCATGCTGGCTGTCCTCCTCATCCACTCTGCCGTACACACAGTACTCAAAGCGCTGAACAATGCCCAGAGTTTTACCAATATTGAAGCCATTTCTTGTACTTTGGAATTTTGAAGTTAGAGAAGAGAGCAGGCCAAGCAGGTATTACGTGAAGGCAACCTGGGATGCAGTGTGAGCACCAGTTTGTTATGGGGCAGCACTTAGAAACCAGATGAGCGTTTCGGGAACCCAAGCCAGAGATGGTGGTGATGAGGGACAAGGGGATGGATATAATAAGTATTGGAGATTTGACGTGATCATTTCTTCAATCATTAAATCCCCTCGATTCACAGGTATACTTCTAAAGGTCAATATGGATTCCAGATTTTTAGGTTTTTCAGTTTAACTTTCGATAATGGCTCTTATCATTCCATAGGTACAAGTGGACATGCAGCAAGATGATTCTAATAGCCATTTTTATAAGCCTTAGACATTGGTTCTGGGAATTAAAGCCAGAGCTCTGTGCATGCCCCACATGTACCCTCCCACAGAACTCCATTTCCAGACTTTAATAAACACTTGATTTTCTGAAGAGGTATTTTCCATATGGACTGATTTCTTTGCATTCTTGGAGCTACACATGCATTTTAATTTAGATTGCTTCAAAATCAGTTTGGCTTTTTATAACTCTTCTCTATGTGAATAGGTTGAATTGTCTGTACAGTTGACAGATAGGTGTTGTGTTTGGTCTGCTCTTAGTGAGTTCTGCTTTTTACAGATCGTTTTATACCATCCTCGGATGAAAAGGTGAGGAAGGCAGACATGTATTACAAAAGCGTTGATGGAATTCTGGGAAGAAAATCTATAGTTTTGATAGTGAGAGGAGGTAAATCTGTCACTGTGAACATAAGCAGTCCCTCAAGGCAGGTGGTGATGGGTGCCAAGAAATACATCTGCACCCTCTCACCTGAGTGTCCATGGACCATGACACAGATGTGCACAGTGATAGACATACAGAGAAAAGATTCCCATGAGTCTCTGGGTGGCTTAGACAGCAACCTTTATGGGGAATATCTACTTCTGTGCTAGCTGTTCTTAAGAATCAGGTACTTCACATGTGTTGAAATGTAAAAGTAGCTTTAAAATGTATAACTCCTCAGAATTTGAAATGGAACGCAAGAGAAATCTTTACACAAGATTATTATTCACCTTAAGTGACTCTTTCCATAACCTATGAAAAGCAGACTTTGGGTGGCACCAACACACTTGTATTGTATCTTTTCTCCTTTACAAAGAGTGACTTTATTCATGTCGCTTGAATCCTCACGCTGGAAAGGAAACCAGTGTGTTGCCATTGTCCTATTTGGTTTTATTCTTCTCTCATTAGTTCAAATTATGAACTAAAAAATTAGTTCACAAGATGAAAATAGATATTGTAGGATATTTGTATACTGTGTGAAGATGTATTGCTGTGACTGTTGTAATAAAAAGCTGAACTGCCAGTAGCTAAGCAGGAGAGATAGGCGAGACTTCCTGTCAGAGAGAGGAAGAGAGGATAATCTAGGCTCACAGGAGACACCATTGAGATTCAAAAATGAGTCAGACACAGAATGGGAGAGAAGTAAGAGCCACATGATAAAAGTGTGGGTTAAGTTACAAGAGCTAGTGGACAAGCCTAAGCTAAGGATAAGCTTTCATAATTAATAATAAGTCTCCATGCCATTATTTGTTAGCTGGTGACCCAAAGAAAAATCCAACTACAAATAGATAGTATCAGCCTGGGCAGTGATGGCACACACCTTTAATACCAGCATTTGGGAAGCAGAGGTAGGCAGTTTTCTGAGTTCTAGACCAGCCCGGTCTACAGAGCGAGGTCCAGAGCAGTTGGCATACACAGAGAAACCCTGTCTTGAAACAAACAAACAAACACAAAAAGAGAAAGAAAGAAAGAAAGAAAGAAAGAAAGAAAGAAAGAAAGAAAGAAAGAAAGAAAGAAGGAAAGAAAGAGAAAGACAAAGAAAAAGAAAGAAGGAAAGAAAGAAAACAGGTAGTATCATAAAAGTGTTCTTTCTTTGAGACTGTAACTATCGGTTGTCTTATATGGAGCCCCAACCCCTACTTTCCCCACTTCAAGGGACTGTGCATGTGATAGTTTTGCTGTGACAGACTGTATAGGTTGCTACTGCGCAGTGCTTTGTTCAGGAAGAAAAACCAGGGGCTCACCTACTGGGAGCAGTTCCTGGACACAACTCTCTGTACCATTGTGCTGACTTTTTGAATGATATCTGCAGAGCAAAGTGGGCATTTCCGGGTAGTGGAAAGATGGATGTAGAAATCAGCAATGAAATATGCAGATATTAGAAAGTACGAATTACATACACAACTGATGCAGAGAAGTAACAAAATCGCTGCCCATTTATTCTCTCATAGCAAACAAACAGTCAGTATTAAGGTTGGAAATTTACAGTTACAATGACTATAAGGTGTTGAATATTGAAAACTAATTTCTTTCTATTCCATCTTTGCCCAAGAGAGACTCAAGCACTTCTAAGCATATATTTTGTTTCCAGGATAGTAAAAATTTTAGAAATTAAGATTTAGCACTTTATGGGATCATTGATGTGTATGCAAGAAAAATCTACATGAGATTCTACTGAAATACACTGTTAGCTAAGATTCTTTGTCTCTTGCATTCTTAATGATTGCTCCCAGGGTGGACCTTGTTAGAAATACTGTTCAGCTTGTTTAAAATTTATCATGTCCCAATCCAAACACTGTGGACATCTGAGAGAAAGTGCTTTGTAACTTCTAAGTGAACAGAAATAATATTTGTGATAAAAGTCTACGTTGACTGTAGGAAAAAATGCAGATAAATTGAATTTAGGGAAAAGTCATACCTTAGAAGAGAGTGACTTTTTGTTATCACGCTGGAAGCTAGGAGAAGCTGAGGGAAAAAGACACCATTCTATAGATGCCATTTTCAATTTTCAATTTTTTTTTGCATTTTTCTCAGCATATACCTGAAATACAGTGGAAATCTTCAAAGCTATCTTTTTCCCCCTCCTGCACACAAAGTAAACAGTGGTCTAAAATAGAGGGATAAAACATTTCCTTTCATCTTTAAAAAAAATCCTTAATATTAGGTTTGCGTTACATTTTCATGTTGGCCAAGTCTTTCTGATTACTTTTAAATTATAGCTTTTCTATAATAATACGCAACTCAGCATTTTCTACGTGGGGGCAGCAACTATGCATTGGTAGCAGGACACACCACTATTAACGCTCCAAATTACAGCTCCTTGACCTTGTCAACACACACTCATTATTCCAATTAAAGTAAAATGAAAGGGATGCTCAAAGTTCCTTCCATTTGTGAAATCTAGGAACCTATGAAAAGCAAATTCTCTTTCCCTTCATATTTATTAGGGGGAGGGCTCTTGCATTGGTCTAATCAAATAAATTATTGCTTAATGGGTGAGGGGACACAGAAAAACACATTAAATAGTACACTCCTTACAACAAAATGGAGTCAGAATACAAGGGATGTCTCTAAGGAATGGGTAGAAAATTAAAATTCCACCTACATAACAGCAAACACATGCTGTGAGAAGTAACTACTGTGCACAGAATGGCTAGGCCTTGTGCTTCTGGATGTAGGCACTAATCAGCCATATTGACTCAATCTTCCACTTCCACTTCCTGTGTTAGGGAACCTGCCCATAGGACCTCAAAGGTGAGCCTGCTTCCCATTCGCTTTTGGACCTCCTCGGAAAACACAGCAGACTGCATTCAAGCTCACTTACTAACATCCTGGTATTAGCCACCACCGCACTCGTATTTTGCCAACTCTCCTACCACAAGTTTCAAAAAAGACTTTTTGCAAGGAGCCAAATGTGGAATCTCAGAGTGTAACTGCTTGTTACACATATGGACTGTAAACTTGTTATGCACCACAAACTTCCCACTTGGTGAATGCCTCTAACAAGAGAAGATAAAAGTTAAGTCATTGCATTCCTGGTTTCTGAACACAGTCATCTGGCAGGGTTCACAGCAGGCTTAGAGCCTAGGGGTTCTCATATTCTGTCCACCACACACACAGTCATTATTTAAGGAGTTCACATCATGCACAGAGTCTATGGAAGCCCATGCTTTGTTCTTAAATTAAAATGGCTTTATTTATACTAAGCTTGAAAATTGTAATTTTACATTTCTTGTCTGTTCCACTCTTCTTAGGATGCCTTTGGGTGGTCTCTTCCAATTGATTCTAAAGAAAATTTCCCATTATGCATTAATCTCTTGTCTCTTGTCTTTTCATGCTCTGAGTTTGATCGACTTTAAGGGTTTAAGCCACTCCCAAGGTTACAGTAAACAACCATGCTTCCAATGTGACTCTTAGGGGTCAAGGAGAGTATTAAAGTTAGTAGGAATGGCTACCGTGGGGCATCATCATTTTGTGATTAGTATATCTATTGAAGGGACATCATCATTTTGTCATTAGTATATCTATTGATCATGTCCAATCATCAAATGGGTTTCTATGATCTGCATTTACTGTTCTGCTTATGACTCATTACTAATGAATTGCTAGTGAGCAAATTCACCTGACTGTAAAGCCAGTACCATTTTTGGTGTCCATTATGTAGAAACCTAGATTTACATTTCCTTTTTCTTTCTTTTTTTTTTTCTTTTTAAATGCGCTTCAAAACTATTTAGCTAAAAATCTAATTTGAAAAGAGGAAGGTGATTTGCTTCAGGTCAAGCCTTGGCTATCCAATCTTATCAGCCTCTTCTCATTTTCATAACACTGAAACTGTTGACAAAAAACCTTAGCATTTAAAAGTGTCTGTCCACACAAAAGGTTCAGTGAGATGTTTGCTTATTTCTTGAGATTTTACATCTACGTTTTTCATAAAAACACTACTTTCTTAAGAACAGCTAAAATAGCCCAGAGACAGTCCCCTTCCCCAATACTACAAGTACGAAATCCAAAACGCACCCTTCAGAGATCAAGTTGGGCACAATGGAAAGGAGGCCCAATTTGAAAGGGGACTCTTTTCTCACCCTGTTTATCATATATATATATATATATATATATATATATATATATATATATATATTTATGCATTCTATCTTGAATTATGCTGAACCACGATATTATAATACTGGTGCTTCAGTGCCTAATGTTGTATTAGGTTCCAATATTGATTCTATTGAGGATTGCAGCATAATTTATAACTAAAGATCGTTATTTAGTCTTTATATTGTCATCAATAAGGCATAAGCTCCTTTAAGTTAGGAGCATATACGAACCTGGCAAAGCTCATGGAAAAGAGAAGATGCTTAGTTAAAAACTCAGTTGACAAATGTCCATGCTGGGATGAACAGTACAATGATAAAGTTAGGTAGCTATTGTGTCCATATGGAGGGTCTAAATTTCTTTCTTCATATGCTTTCTCCCCCTTCAATTATTCCCAGACATTTCAGCTTACTCAAATCTGTAACTAGATCCACTTAGTAAAACAATTTAAAAAAATGATTGCTGATACTAATGATAATTATAAGCACGTGGTGTTTACTATCCATCAGTCTCTGTTTTAATCACACATGTCTATTCATATATGTGAACACATGTGCTCTTCTTAAGAACAGAATGACACTTCATTACACATATGGAAAGCTGAAGCACAGAAACATTAAATGATATGCCACATCCCAAGGTGTAAGCAAGAGGAGCAGGGTTGAAACCCAGGCAGCTTAGCCTCAGCATCCTCCGGCTTAATCACTGTGTTCCACATCTGGTACTGTAACAAGGAAGCTGCTGTAGCTGCCCAGGGACCACATGGTCCTCCAGCACTTTCTGGATGAAAAAGTATATGCTGGTGTGGGTAGACGGTGCAAGTTCAGGCTACATTAGCATTTGGCTGACTGGAAGATGTAATAATTTTGCAAATTCTTCATTTGCTTGACAGAGTTTCACCTCAATTTTTCAATGGAAAATTATTTCAGCTCCACCCTCTATAACTATTCAGCCACATTTTATGATTCCCTTAATGTTCATAAGCATCTCATTAAGGAAAGACAATTGCCTCTAAACTCAGAGACATATAAATCACAGAGATTAAATAACACCCCTGATTTAGGTTGGACTCTTTCCCCTCATCACGACTTTCTCTCTTGGCAAGAAAAACTAAGCTCAGACCAAGCTATTCATTTTCTAGAGCAAATAGTAACACTAATTCAACATTTCTAAAACCCCTGGGTTAATTTTCAATGCACATAAAAAGCAATAAACCCTTTTGAAGTTTCACTGGCTTAAGAAATGGAACTTAAAATCCAAAGAGGTTCATTAATCACTTGTTTTATTCCTAAGCCAATGTAGAAATAGAACAGGAAGAGAAAAGGGGGGAGGGGAAGCTGTAAGTTTCTGTTTGTTTGGATTTCCTAAGAAAATGGTGAGCATATCTCAGAAGCACTACTGTAATTGTTGGTGTAGTTAGAAAATGACCTGTGGGGTAGAGGAGTTGTGGGCAGCAAAGGATGTGTGTTCTTTCTAGGAACACAAGCCAGAAGACAAGCTGAATCTCTTGGCACCATTGAGTCTGGTGCCCAGATAACAGTGGCAGGTTTCTGCTGCATGGGTTCTGCAGGGTTTTTTTTTTTTCAACTCTTGTGGATATTGGCATATCTTCCAGGGAGGCAGCCAGAAGATCTGGTGGTTTTCTTTGGTATCAGAAGATTAATAAATTAATCTTGGTTTACAGTAACAGAAATCCTCGAGGAGGAAACAAAATCAGCATCTCCATGACCATAGTCAGTTGTGTGCGGTTGGCTCTGAAACAGCCATTCATTCCCTAAAATGACACCATGCAAGGGTTTTAATTCTCACTCCAATAAGAGCCAATGTTGTCGAATTAATGTGAACTTGTTAATGATCACATTAATAAAGAGCACAAGCTGGCAGTGTGGGTCATTCATTACATAGGAGGCCTCTAACACATTCCAATGAGTTTTTCTACTCTCCTCAGAAGAGGAAACTCTCAGATCTAAATACCTCCTTTTGGCATACATACGTACAGATACGGGTGCGTAGACATTTATAGATAACATTTTCCCAAAGGCATCCGGCTGCCAAGCTCCTACTTTCTGTGGTATTCATGACAGACCTGACAAAGAAATGTGCTGGCGTCTGAAACTTCCTAAACACGTTTTTCCTTACTTTTCCTGTTTCTTTTCCGCCGTCTTCATCACACCCACCCTAACTCTTAGTCCGCTCCATCCACTTCCTCTTTCCCTGTCTGACTACACTTTCCTCCTTTCAGTGAAAGCCTTGTGTGTTAGCCAAGAGAAGCCCTGCTTGAGCCTTACACAGTGATTTAAGGAACAGAAGGGCTTCTGCTGAGTAGCTGCTGCTGCTGTGCCCAGTACATACATCCTCTCCGTACCATCCTGGTCTCTTTAAAGTGATGTTAGCCAGAAACCCCATGGAATTCCTAGCCTAGTGGCCCCACTACCTGCTTGATTGCGTGCTTCTCTTTCAGCATATGTCTTAAGTAACTATAAATGATAGCCATGCACTTTCGTGGCAACACGCATACATATCATTACACATATATATATGCACAATAGGCTAAAATAAATGTTAATGGGTTTTCTATCGTTTTCCATTTCCACCTTGTTCACTCTTCTGCAGAGGCAATCATACTCTATCTAAATAATATTTACATCTCACACATTGCCACGTGATTAATAAGTTCTGGTCATTACTCTCCAACTGGAGATGGACTCAGGCCCAGCTCTTCCATGGTATCTTTCTTGCCCTGTATTCATTCCTCATATATTGTTGTAAAAAAGAGATTGTGGTATAAAGTATAGACTTTGTAGTCAATGACTTGCTATGTTTGACTTATTTCTTTTTCTTCTAGTTTTGGTTCCTGTAGTTATTTAGAGTTTTGGAACAAGATCTTGCTGTGTAGTCCTTGGGGTTGTCTTCAAATGTGTGATCTGCAGTCACCCTGTCTCAGCCTCCCAAGGACCAACCTAGAAGGCATGGGATACCGAGTCTGGCTGTTTGATTTCATTTCTCCAGGCTTTTTATAGTGTGGGCATTTCAAAGATGATAAAATAATTTTTCTGAAAAAAACATTATTACCATGAGGAATTCACTGATTCAAGTGTTTATGAGCAGGCTCTACAAACTTGGTGGATGCTACAGATGTAAGGCTGTGTGTCTGCCTCGGATGAACTTACGTTGTAGTAAGCAATAGTGGCCTAGAAGGAGTTTCAATGGATTTGTTGTCCATTATATGTTTTAATGAGAAACAATAAGAAGGATGTATACCTTATGTTAATAAAGACTCACATATGGGAGCAGATAGAATGAACTTGGGAGGAAATGAGGGGATGTCTCTTTACTCAAAAAGATTCCAGTATTGAATGGTCAGCTCTTAAAACATACACACAATAACATAAAGACTGAGCAACTTGCCTTATGAATTTCAGGATACACACACACACACACACACACACACACACACACACCCACACACACACACACGTATGTATGTGCTAGCATCCAACGAAGAAAGAGGCCATGAATTTGAAAGAGAGCAAGGAGGGGTCTACGGGAGGATGAGGAGGGAGGAAGAGGAAAGAATAAATGATATCATTACACTGTAATAGAAAAAAAAGCTTTTGAAAGACTCCAAATCATTTGAGTTTGTTGCCTGTGAGTTTACCAGAGTTTTCTGTTTAATCTGATAGAGATGCAGCCTATAAGGGCTGCTGTGGTCCTCAAAGACTCCGGTGTACAATGACATGTCTCTTACCTCTCTCTGCTCTGTCATTAGCAGAATCAACTTCAAGTTTCTTGTCTCCTTGCTCTGCTGGGGATCACCATGACTTCGTGTTGACACGGAATCCTAGCTCAACCTTCTGAAAATTATTATTTTTATTTTTTTTGGTTAAGGAAGGACTTGTATTCTTTTTCATGCAATTGGCCAGTGTTTCTTTTAGTGTCCCATTTTAGCCTTTACACTTTTATTTCCTCTCTTATCCTACTCTCCCTTTTTATCCTTCTCCATCCACTTTCTCTTTCTCTTACTTGCTTCACTTTCATCCACTCAGTGACTGCCTTGTATGTCAGCAAATAGAAACACTGCTTGAACTTTCCTCAAGGATTTAAGGGACTACATGCCATGCAGCAGGAGGGCCCCTCCTCTGTGCCTGCTGATGGTGTAAATGACTACATACATCCACGTTCTGCTAAATACTGAATATTCATTCACTGAGTTCACCAGGTTGTATTTACTGTTTTTACTTTGTCATGTAACTGTTTTCACAATTATAGTTGGTTTTAGAATTAAATTTGTGATGAGCCAAAATATTTGAGCCCCACCTACCTGCAAATATATTTGACTTTCTAGTTGTTTATTGGCATGCAATTGCTTGATGGTCTAACATGGTTTCACAAAACGTAAAACCATCTAGACACAACAGGTGAAGAATTCTAACAGGAATATTTGATCCATCTGTACTCAATTACCCTCAATAATGACTTTTCATTACCAATTGTAATACTTGACCTATAGTACATTAAAGATTTTAAGTCACAAAGACTCATGGAATAGAACCTGGTCAATAGAGATGTCTTTAAAGCCAGAAGGACTTTAGAGTAAAATCATGCTGTTATGATGACTTTGTCTGCAGATTCCCCATCCTTTCTTTTTTGTCAATTGAGGTAAAACTCATTCACAAATTTTAATCTTTCCTCTAGTCCTTCTTTCACTCACCATATCTTGTTACCATAGCTTGGACCTTGGTTCCACCATCTTGGTGGTTTTAGTTTTTTTTTGGTCCAATGTTACATTTCTTTCCATTTGTGCATCTAGCCTTGTACTTTGGTCCATCCCATGACTTGTATAATTCCATGTCCTCTTTACATCACTTGCCAGTCCATGTGACACTTTCGTAATTGCAAGTCTCTAAGACAGTATTTCAGGGGGCAGAGAAAATGACGCTGGAGACATGGACATGCTTTGACCAAATTTATGTACATTATAAAGACAGAATAATAAGAACATATTTCATTTTTATCAACCTAAACTAATTTATATATTATATTTTAGAAATATTTAAAGCACATTGCAGTGTGTTTTGCTCTTGGATGGATTTTCTATAAGAAATACTGTGGCATTTGATCAATATCACTTTAACATATGACCTAGTTTTCTGACATGGAAAGCTAGGTTGCAGTATGAAGTTAAAGTACCACAGATATGTGTAGACTGCAGTGGTGCACATAGGTAAGCTATTATTCTTTTTACTGTGTGCTGTGATGTACTGGACTATATTAATATTAGGTGATATTCCTCAACATATTACAGTTATCTCTCAATCTAAATATTCCTATTCTTTCTTGATAATAGACAATTTTAGGCAAACATGCTTTTCTATAGCACAGACTCTAATTCTCAGCCCCCTGATAGCTTAGTATAGACATATAAGTAAATTCTAGCTTATGAACTCTGAGACAAAAAAGATATGAATCTGTCTTCCCCATCCTTCTGTCTACAGAGGTGAAGCCACCCTTATCATTTCCTTGTCCTTATGATCTGAATATGATAAAGATACAGGAGAAGGAAGAAGAGTGATAAAAGAGGTTTGACAGCCTTTAATCCCAGCACTCGGGAGGCAGAGCCAGGCAAATCTCTGTAAGTTCGAGGCCAGCCTGGGCTACAGAGAAAGTTCCAGGAAAGGCGCAAAGCTACACAGAGAAACTCTGTCTCGAAAAACCAAAAAAAAAAAAAAAAGGTTTGACAATTGGAAAGTACAGAGCCAATATCGTTGCCTAGGCCTGCTGATACCCAGCTGTCATGGACATGTGAAATAGACTGGCTAAGCCATTCTTGTGCTGACTTTTAGTGACAGTGATCTAGCCTAAAGTCCCAATAACAGAGCTTAAAAAGTAAGATTATGTAATTAGTTTGGATTTTTCTTTTTCTTTCTTGTCTGTATGTGTATGTAAAAATGTCTGTGTTCATGCAGATGAATATGTGTATAAGCAAATGCATACATATACATGGGAGTGTGTGTAGGCTAGAGATCATTGAGAGAATCTGAGTGTTCTCAGGTATCATTTTTGAGCAACTATCCACTTTTTATTTAAGTTAATTTATTTTTACATTTTTTGTACATATGTATGTGTGTGTGTGTACTATCACACACATCAAGAATCCCAAAGTCAAAATCAGTTTGTTTTTGGATGGAGGGAGTTTCTTGGAAGTGGGTATTGTTGCCATCTCAAAGTTATTACTCCAAAGCAATACGTTTTGGAGTTTATCCTGCTTTGTAGCATGGTTTATGTCTCATCTAAGTGTATTAATAAAAACACATCCATACATTTCTTTAACTATAATATTACTCAAAAGCTTGGTAAATACTTAAATGCTCTTTATGGAAGATGGAATTTGGGACTCTTTAATTAGTAAACCACCATCAATGACAAATAACACTAACTTTTCCAAAAACCCCCAACCTCAAGTCTTTCTCCATGTCTTTTCCATCTTCACATATCGTTTGGTTTAAGAGACCACTTCTTAGACTCTCTCCCGCCTCCAGACTTCTGTGGAATGCGTCTCTGAGGACTGCTTTTAAGCAGCTGTCTCAGCCCAGGGATTCACCCAAGGCTGTAAGGGCACTGGCGTCATATGCCACACGGCCGTGTGGCTCATTCATTGATGGTTGCTTGCAATTCTCTTGGTTTCCCTTGTATTTCATGGTTTCAGTCTCAATTCCATGGACTATTTTAACATATTTAAGCTCAAAAGTATATTATTAGCCCCAAAGCTCATTAGTTAGGTGGGCTACGGATGCAGTTCTCTGTGATGGAGACTTCTTATAAATTCATGTGTGTCTACTCCAGATATTACTGGGCAAAGTCATATAAAATAGTGAGCGCCTGCTACACGTTACAGGTTTCAAAGAGTAATGATGTAGATATGAGGCCCACCATGTCTAGAGGAGTACCAGGCAACATATTCAAAAGATCACCCATTGGTTTATTTGTTTTGTGTTGTTCCTTGAGACAGGATCTTATTATATAATGAAGGCTACTTTCATATCTCCCATCCATCTGCGTCAGTCTCCCAAGTAGGGGGATTTCAGGCCACCCCCTGCAGACTGAAGACTCTTGTAGCCTATTTTACTGTTTTTCTGTTTGTTTGTTTTATTTCAGACTTAGAACATGGATTATATCCCAGTGAAAGAAAATCTATGCCGGAACATTCAGTGAAGAATTTGGTACTCTTATTTGGCAATCAGTTAATCAGCTGATTGAAATTCCCCACCTCGGATGATCTCACAGTCTATTTCACACTTCCAATCTCTCTTCTCATGTTATACCATGGCTGAGAAGCAGTTTTAACTGGATAGATGGCTTAGCCAACTATTTCTGGTATCTGGCACCTCACGTTGTACAGACATGAAGAAGTGGTTCACACGCATCCCTGCCAACATTGTTTTCGGGAAACCCTGTGGCAGAGACCTCTAATCCCAGCTATCCAGAAGGCTAAAGCAGCAAAACTGTATGATTGAAACAATCCATACTCAAATACTGCCTGAGCTACATAGTGAATTCCAGGTCAGCTCGGGCCAGTTCAGAGAGACTCTGTCTCAATACAAACAAACAAAAAACAAAAACGTTAGGACTATAGCCTGGTTATACAATGCTTGCCTACAGCTCTCTCCCTTTATCTCTTCTCTCCTCTCTCTCCTCTCTCTCCTCCCTCCCTCCCTCCCTCCCTCTCTCCCTCCCTCCCTCCCTCCCTCCCTCCCTCCCTCCCTCCCTCCCTCCCCCCTCTTTCTCTCCTCTCTCTCCCCGCCTTCTGCCTGTGACTTAGGATGTAAAGCACTCAGGTATTGCTCCAATACCATGCCTATCTCCTTCCTATCATGATGACAATGTACTAAACCTCTGAAACTGTAAGCAAGCCCCCAGCTAAATGCTTTTTTTCATAAGAGTTGCCTTGGTTATGGTGTCTCTTCATAGCAACAGGACACTGACTAAGACATATAACATATAGTTTATTAATTTCTAAACATACAGATACACTTTTCACTCAAACTGGAATATGCTATACTTACTAATTTGACATGAACAATACCGTGGATATCTTTAACATGAGTGCCATGATTTTTCATTTAATCTTGTGTGTGTGTGTGTGTGTGTGTGTGTGTGTGCTCTTGTATCTCTCTGTTTATGTGTATGCATATGATTGTAAGGGTGTACATGTATGTGGAGGCCAGAGGTTGATGCTGAGTGTTCTCCTCTATCACTCTCCATCTTTTCTTTTCTTTTTTTTTTAATTTCAACTTTATTTTGTGTGTGTATGTGGGGGTGTTATGCCTGCATGTATGTATGTGCACCAAGTACACGTCTGGTGTCCATGGAGGCTGGAAGAGGCATTGAATCCACTGGGACTGGAGTTAAAGATGGTTGTGAGACAACATGTGGGTGCTGGAAATTGAACCCAGGTCCCCTGAGATAAGCACTGAACAATCTCTCCAGCCCCAATTCTCCATTTTATTTTTGGGACAGGGTCTCTCATTGACCCTGACATTACCACTTGGCTAGACCAGCTGTCCAGCAAGCCCATGGATCCCACTGTCTCTGGCCCTTGAGTGCTGGGGTTAAGGTATGCCTTGCCACACCTAGCTTTTTACATGTATTCTGGGAAATCAAATTCAGTTCTTCCTGCTTATCCAGTGAGCACTTTACTGACTGGGCCATCTCTGCTAGCCCTTCACTCCAAGTCCTTAATGGCTGTATAGTATTCTATACAGTCCATAATAGTGACCTATGTACTGATCAAAATTTAGGCTGTTTCCTTTAGTTTTTAGTTTTAGTAAATATCTCTGTACATATCGTTTTATGTATACATTTGTTTATTTTGGTACAATTTGAGCTGATTTTTAATTCATAGTTATTTAACCCTCATTAATAACAGGTAAAACAACAGTTATTACACATTTTTGTGGTGATATTGTGTTCCCCAATATAGTGCACCCTAATAAACTTATCTGGGGGGGTCAGAGAACAGAACAGCCACAATATTAAACATAGAGGTTAGGCAATGGTAGTACACACGCCTTTAATCCTAGCATTCCAGAGGCAGAGATCCATCTGGATCTCTGTGAGTTCAAAGCCACACTGGAAACAACCAGGCATGGTGACACATGCCTTTAATCCCAAGAAGTGATAGCAGGAAGCAGAAGGGTATGTAAGGCATGAGGACCAGGGACTAGAGCCTGGTTAAGCTTTCAGGCTGTGAGTAGCAGTTCAGCTGAGATCCATTTGGATGAGGACTCAGAGGCTTCCAGTCTGAGGAAACAGGAGCAGCTGAGGAATTGGCTAGGAGAGGTTAGCTGTGGCTTGTTCTGTTTCTCTAATCTTTCAGCGTTCACCCCAATACCTGGCTCCAGGTTTGTTTTTATTAATAAGACCTTTTAAGATTCGAGCTACACATTGTAATTCTAATGGTTTCTATCTTAGCCACACTTTCTATAGCATGTAATCTTCAAATTTTGAACCTATATGTTTGCATGTAATCTTCCCATTCCAAGGCAAGCCAAAAGGTTTTAATGCTGCAACACTTTGGGGTGTTGAAATGCTTAAAATAGAAAATTTAAATTAGAACTTGCAAATGAGATATAACTACAGCCTTCAAAGTGCAGCCTTTAGCAGTATGTCGAGGAGCAGATTCCTTCCGGCATTCCTCATATTGATATCAATGGCCAACCATGAGCATATGTTGCAGGAATGTTCAATGTGTTGGTAGGCAGTGCGGCCAGATTTATCTTATTTTAGGGAGCTATGCCATGAGTCAGTTAATATTGTCTTGTGTCATTATTGCATTCTCTCCAACAGATTTGAGAGGACATATGGAAATTTCTGGAAATGGGACCTGAACATTCCAATCATAACAATTTAATGGAGCACTGACATTTCAATACAACTTACACAAGGAAGGGAGTGTTCGCCAGAGGCACAGAATATTGTAGGTATACAGGCTGAGCATATTGATGTCTGCAGTAATGCCCTTGAGCTCATTTCAGTGAACTAGTGATACACTACTGATGTAGTTTGTTAATAAAAACCATAGTTTATGGAAATAAGAGAGACTTGGAAAGGTCCCTCTCAAACAGTAGGTGGGTAGACCCAGTTCAACAGAATGAAGAATATCTACTTTATGTTTTGTAATTGTGAATTTATGGATTAAGATTATACCAGGAGAGGAGAAGAAAAGTATCTTTTAAAAAATTTTTACTGCACAAAGTGTTCCAATCTTCAGGGTTTCTTCAACTGTAGCAGAAGAGTGACCGGAGAAGAAACTACCAGATTTACATCAGTTTATGTATGTTTAAAAATATACATAAAGGAAGCATGCAACCTTGAATAAGAGTTCAATGCTAACTCAGTCATGTAGGGCCACCCCTGTACTTTTCTGATCTGGAAGATTCCTCAGGGGAATCCTTAGTTTCATTCAAAGGGGCCTTGGTATAAAATAAAAATGAATGTCATGTAGTGGCCCTTTTCAAGAAAAGGCTTAATGGTGTGTCTATTGATAGTGGATGTACTAGAGTAACATTTAAAGTACATGTGAGGTATTGTCTTTCCATATGGACAGGATTATTTTGAATTTTCAAGAGTTATTGTAGTTTTAAATTCTGTGTATATGTGTGCATCTGCATGTAGGTATGTGCAGATAAGCGCAGCGGCCCACAGAGGCTGGGAGAATGCATGGGATGCCCTGGAGCTGGAATCACAGGTAGTTGCGAGCCACTCCTCATGGGTGCTGGGAATTGAACTCTGGTCCTCTGGAAGAGAACCGTATGCCCTTACCGTCTGAGCCATTTTACCTGTCCCAAGTTGTTTTTTGTTTGTTTGTTTTTGTTTTAAATATGTGAGTGAAAATGACTAAACATGCTTTGGAAAAGAAAACAAGGCCAAGCAAATGAGACAAAATTAAGTAAGTACACTTCACTCTTTCTTATAAAACTTACATGTCATTTTCCAGAAGGCCATGAACTACAAAGTGGCAGGCTGTGGGTGGTGGCTACTAATTTCCAAGGAAAGCAAGCCGTGTTGATTCCTATCTTGAAACAATTTTAAAAGGCCGCAAACCAACACAACGTTATTAGTGAAATCGTAAGATCATTATATGTCAACTCTCACATATCTCCATAATCTTATCAAGTGAATGGTCTTTAAATTGTATGGGCTACATAACGGAGTCCAAACAAAATGAAACTAAACATCTGTGCATCCTTTTCAGCCCAAGCAAATTCGTAAGTAATGAAAATAAGAATATTTACCAACATTTCGAAAGCCAGATGATCTATGCGTGAGGCTTACCTTTCTCTTGCGCAGTCTGACCTGATTGTCTATGGTCTCCTGGGTGGTCACTGGGCCCCTTGAGTGTAAACACTGCATGCCATGGTCTATGTTGACCTTGAGAGGGCTGTTGTTTTGATGTTCTGAGAACCCAGTCTTCTCCAGGTCATTTTCTGCTGACATTCCACCGGGGCAGGAAGGCGGCTGCAGAAGGCAGCTTCTGAAATCTGCTTTCAATAATGGCAGCCCTCTGTCTGCACCAGGAGCAGCCAAGAACTCTTCTTCTACTACAGGGTGGCATGTTTTTTCCTGTTCCTCTTTAGAGAAGTCTGGTTTCCTTCGCTGTTGAGCGATTACCGCAGAATTAAGCAGTTGTGTCTCGGGTGTAGTATCTTCCACGTTCAAAGAACCGAATGTATTTACTTGGGGCACATCTTTTGTTTCATTTGAACTTATATCCTTACAAAGCTCCAGGCTTTTACTTACAGCACCAACACCTTGCCTGTTCCCTCTTTCTTCTGCTGTAGAGACATTGGCTTCATCAGCTTTCCTCCAGGAGTTATATGAGTCTTGGTTACTTTGCCTGATGGACAATGCCTTCATGAAGGAGCCTGCTCCTTCGACACAGTGTTGACTGTCTCTTTCGTGTCTTTGGGGAGTTGAAATCTGTGCATCATTGATGAGGTGGAGATCAGAATCAGTATCCTCATCAGAAATGTGCACTAGTGTCTCTGTGCTGGCTTCCAGAGACAGAAACTGCTCGTCTCCTTCCTGGCTGCCACTTTCATCCACCTCCTGTGAAATGTGACCCATTGGCCTCCCAGGAAAGTCTCTAGGCTCTGGCCCACAACAGCAGTCTGGTAGAGAGGCACACTTCTCTTTCTGGTCCACATTTAAGGTTGCATCTTTTTCCATACTTGCCTGCAAGCTGTCGGATGCCAGTCCGTGGTGACATGCTATGTCATACTCATCAGAATTAAAAGGCTGTCCAGTCTGTTGGGTCACATGCTCTTCCCAGCTCCTTTTTCTGATAGCTACAGACATGTCGCCATAGCTTAGCAACAGACAAGGAGATGCATTCCGTATGACGCTCACCAGGGATGGAAAATGACCAAAGATGATTTTGAATTCATGGATCACGGAAGAGAGTGTGTTCTGCCATTTTGTTGCCTGTTAAAAAAATTTGAAAATATGCTGTTATAGATACATTTCCAAGGTAATAATATTTCATGGCAAAGAATGTAAATCTGTGCTGTTAAACAGAGGTAGGAAATAATACAAAGCCTTTGCTTAATAGACTTAATGGTTTTGTTTCTCAGAATCAGTCTAATATTAGAGAAAAAAATTGCATTTAGTATTTTTAGTGAAACCTTATCAGTACTTAAAAACCAATTGGGCTGGTTTATTAGTGAATGAAGATATAAGTACCAAAACGTTTTAAGCTCCATTAAGAAAATATTTGAATTGCAATACTTAATAACATTCACTGGAAAAACTAACTTTTTGCTCTGGCTTTGCATGCTTTCCTGATTTACTTTTGTGAACAAAAGCCATTAAGGAAATTGATTTGCTGTTTGGTTTGAATCGAAACAAAGGCCACCAGGGAACTGGTCCTGCAAACTTGAGCAACAGAGACAGCATATGCAATACATTAGTGTGTAAAAGAACTCATACTGGTTCTAGTGACCAGGATGTCTCTACCCCAGGGTATAACAGAGAAGCAGAATAATACAGTTTAGTTCATATTAACTCACAATTCATGAATAAGAAAGTATGACTCATTTTATTATAAGGCTTTAGGCTTTAGGATAGATACTTCTATCCATATATTCATTTTCTGCCATTATTAATATCATGGAAATATTGTTGAAGCCATATATATATACATACATATATATGTATATATGTATTCAAAGCAATAGATCTAGGACATGAGCCAATGTTTTAAATTAGATCGAGCTTTCAAGGGCCAGGCTCAAATAACCAATGGAGTTCATTGTCTCCACAGAATTATGATATTTTAACCTTCATCATCCTCTTCCCTCATGTTTTTACTATGTATGAATTCTATTGTGAAGCAGTTCAGGTGAACCCAAAAGGAGATGTGAGCATAATAAAACAATTAGATCCAGTCTTCAAATACTCAAGTCTTACTCTCTTTCCTTGTAAAGATGTTCGTACGTTTCTGTTAGGACTTGGACCATACAGATTTAAGCAAACAACAAAATCACATGTAAGGAAATGACAAAATGTAAGAACTTTCCAGGTCTGCATCCTCTCTCTTGAATTATTTAAACTATTTAAAGGAAGCAAGTTGTATCCATGTTAAAGTCAGCCTTCTAGAACTGACTAACTCAAATGTCAATCTACAGTGAAAACACATTACTAGACTGTGAATGAAAAATCCCACTGAAAGAGCAGACAGTTTTTAGTTTCTGCTCTGCACAGGAACTGCCAGCATATAATGTTGCCCTCAGCCATAAACCAGATTAACTGCTAGACTGGCTTCAATCCCATCTTTTGAAAAGGACTCTGACTCCACACCAAAAATTTCAAGTTATTCTAACTAAGCACATGCTAGAAAGGTAAATAGTCACACCCTATAAAGATGGATGGAATTAAGATGTGCTAGCATTTTGGTACCCTGGTAGGACCAAATATCCTTCTGGATACTTTTTGATTCCTTCCGAGGTTTGTGGCCATCTTTGAAAATGACCATCATTCATATTTTCCATGTTGGCATTCACCTTGCACTGAGAAGAAAAATATAAAGCCTCTGAATTCCATGCATAAGTCATTATAGTGTGGGAGGCTACGGAAAGTGGAAAAAAGACTCAGATGCAGGCCAGAATGTTTCTGCTTTCATGGGCAAATTTGGGTTGTAATAGGGTGGTTCTGTTTTAGATGCTTTCTTTTCTTTATTTTTATCCAGTGTAGAAGGAACAGGCTAACTTAAGAAATGCCAAGTGGTATTACTGTGCCATTCCTAAGCCCCATTTGTGTTTAGGTTGAGCTTGAATTCTGGTTTCATTTCTTTCACTAAAGAGAAACACAGTTCTTTGAGCTCCCCAGAAACTTTGAGCTGAATCTGAAAAATCAATACACAGTATTTTTTTCTTCTAAGAGCATATGATAGTTGTAACTTATTCTACTTAGCCATGGCAAGTAGGTCAGTGCTTCTGTCATATTGAAGTGTGGTAGTTCAACAAATTCTGAGACGATCTAACAACACACACACAGGGATTGTAAGTTAGTCAGATTCACTATAGTGTAACTCTGTCCTCATTTCTAATCTAGGCTTTCAGAGTATTTTAAAATCATTTTATGACCCTATGCTGTCTAAAATATTTCCTACTTATTATTATGGACAACATCATTATATTTTCAACACTATTCCACAGTCTGTGGCCTAAAGTATTTCATCTCCATCATCTTTCCTATGCACACTTCTTATTTAAATCCAGATTCTTTTAATTTCATAGTTAAATCTTCCACTTAAAGCCAGGGAAATTATTAATAAATAGAAGCATTGAGTTATTGGCACTGCATCTAAGCACACCAGCCCAGTTTTCTAAATTATCTGAACTGACTAAACCCATGCTGTAAGATGGATTCTTTTTTAAAAGCCTGACTTTCCCTAAGGGAGTCTATCTCCAGTTGTTTTATTTAAAATTATCTTCAAAACCGGGGACCACTATTCCACACATTTCTGTTACATTTCTTTCCTAATCCTTTTCATGCAATTTTATTCAAAATGAGCTCAGCTGCTGAGGATTTGGATGGAGGGTCTGGAAAAGTGTAGGTCATTCTAGGGTGTTGATTTTATGAAGTAAATTTCCATGGGGATTTTTACTTATGCAATGCATGTGTTCAAGCATCACTGTGTCCATGTTCCTAGAGACTCTACACACTTCTAGTCATGCATATGTCCTAGAAAATCCTCATGAGGTGTTCAAAGCCACTTTCTGTGGTACTATTGCATAGCATGTGTAGACAGGAAGTGATTTCTGTTGTTTGATAATTTTGTACAGCTCCTTTACATAAACATCTCATATAAGTTAGACTTAAGCACCATTGGACATTATAGTATCTAAAAATGAGAAGTGGAGACATTCTAGTTTGAGAATCACTGACCAATCTGTCATGTTAAATCCTCACATTGTAGTTTACATTTACTTCTGAAATACACACACAGTTTGTAATTTGCTTTTCCAGTTAGAAGAAACTTTATTGATTATTGTCAGTTCTACATGATGCAAGAAGAAGAAGAGGAGGAGGAGGAAGAAGAAAAAGAAAAAGAAGAAGAAGAAGAAGAAGAAGAAGAAGAAGAAGAAGAAGAAGAAGAAGAAGAAGAAGAAGACGATGACGATGATGAAGACGACAACGACGATGGCATAAGGAAAGCCCCTGTGTGGCTGGAACAGTGTGTGGTGGTATCCAGTGGAGAGCAGTACAAGAACAATCACTATTAAAACCTCATTTACTATTTAAAGAATGGTAGATACTGTGCTAAACGTAGAGATAGAAATGCAGATATTATGTTCTGTCTTTCTGGTTGCACCTTTTAATTTTATGCAAGATACTCATATAAACAAAAAATAGTAGCATCATTGATGGATATGAATATTGTGAAGACTCTCACACCAGTTGGGAATATCATCTTTCTGCTGTCCCTTTCCTTACCTCTCTTTTTTCTTTAATAGAATAGAGAGTGATGTCGGGTATGGTAGATGCACTAGATAAATCCTCACAGGATGAAATCTTTGGTTCATTTTCTGTCTCTACAAACATCTAAGCCCAAAGGTAAGCTTGATAGAATTTCCTACTTGATGGAAGAAATCTTTCCTCTGCTTCCAGAGACTTACTATTCTAGGACACGCTTTGGGAAAGGTAATGGACACAGTGACAAATGCTGGAAAATTATTTGAGTCTTAAAATTCATTAGCAATTATTTTAATTTCAAAAATCACAGAGAAGTGATCATTCCTCAGGAGCACTTCATAAAAACTGGAGGGAATCTTTCCTTCAAATACGAGCAAAGTACATCATATGCATGTGTGAATGGATCCTAGTAAAGTCCATTATTCTGTGTGCTATCTTTTTAAGATTTCTTTTTTTTAAATTTTGAAGTGTGTGTGTGTGTGTGTGTGTGTGTGTGTGTGTGTGTGTGTGTGCATTTGACTGCTAGTATCCACAGAAGCCAGAAGAGTTAAATCTAACTGGAGCTACAGATAATTGTGAGTCACCTGATGTGGGTGCTAAGAATCAAAGGTGGGAACTCTGAGAGAGCTATACCTACTTTTAACTACTGAACTACCTCTGCACCCCTCTGTGTGCTAATTAAGAAAAACAGGCAACCTTCTGGGACTAATGATGAAGTCTTTAGAGCAAAGAGAATCCTGGACAATACGGTAGAACAAAAGAATAAAAAATGAGTACTTTCAGAAGCATCACTGTGAAATTTCAGAATGTGGGTCACATAAATAAAATATCCTTAATGGTTTCAGAGAAACAGAAGATTGTATTAGAGGAATTCTGAATGAAGATGATGTCAGGTTTCTCAGAATGAACACTGGAAATAAGATGGCAAGCAAAGACGTCTTTAAAATCTTGGGTTAGAATTTATTTCTGCTTTGAAATATATTTTTAGAAGTGACTAGAGAGATAGACAAGGCAACAAGAAAGCCAAGAATTCAGTGGAAATGTCTGTGTAAGAGAATTTCTATGATGGAAATTCATATAATAAGTTTCTGTAAAAAATGACTCTAAGAAAAAACATCTTTAGAATGAAATGTACATGTGTACACTGAGATGAATTGTATAATGATGAGAGACAATTTAGGTGGAAAATTATTAATAGCAAGAATTACAGAGAATATTAGAGGAACCAGTTATTATCTCTAGGAAAAACAGTTTTATCAGAAAGGAAATGCAATCATATATACTACGTGGATAATCTGCATGTTGTATACATAGTAAAAATAACACAAATAATCAATACTGACTCAAAAACTAATACAATGGGAAATAATCATTTTTAAAGCATAGGGCTTTGTGAGGGGTAGAGTCAGAGATATTGGAGGAAATAGAGGAAGGTCCTTATTTTCTATAGTAAAAATTAAGGGATACTTTCTAAAATGGAAAATACATTATATTATAAATTTCTATTACTGTTTAGAAATGTGGCTGTAAATATCAGAAGAAATAAACAATACAAACATAGAATATGATTTTATTTGGATATAGGAAAAAATCTATTGCTGTAAAATCTTCCTAAAATGTGTTCCTGTACATATATAAAAAGAGTTTAAATGGAATTACTCTATAATGGGATATGGGGATGGACAATATCTTTACTAGATACTACAGGCTTGCAAATAAAGAGCTCAGTAGCAGAAATGTGTTATCTTTTTTGGAGTTGTTGGCTGGTGGGTTCTCCTAGATCTCCAAATATTACAGGTTATTGCTGCTGCTTTTGGTTGTTCTCCAGAAGTTGATGGGAAGACTACATTGCAAAGACACCACATAACTAGAATCATAGAACATGAAGAAATCAAGCTGTTATTGATGTGAAATCTTCATTCCTATTGTCTAACTTATATAGTACTGAAAAGGTTATGCATTTGACTACAGGAGAAAAGTCATCAACTTTCTTACTCTACTGTGTACCCAGTGAGCTATAATATAGTCCTGTCCTGGTTAGATATGCAACAGTGACATGAATATCGTGGGAGTAACCAACCACTTTCTGATTGGATTTCAGTGCCACTGTGCAAGATGAAACCCATACTTAGTTCTGCTTCTGGGGCCTAGGTAGGTCATGGGCCTAGGGGAGAACCTAATACTATTATTCTGAGAAATGGACATAGTAATTAAACTGATTACTAATGATTTATCATTATTCTAAAATATTCTCAACACTAATTAGAGAAGAAGTATTTTCTTTGACACTAGATTGTCATTAAGATAGCAAACACCAATTGGTCTTGCTTCATAGAATAAAAGACTAAAGACCATGGAGTGCTCAGCCCTAAATGGGACATCTATATCCCATTCCTTCCCGACAATGCTCAAAGGTCATCAGAGAAGAAGAGTTTTTCGCAGCCAACACACAAGTTGTACGTACAAATCGACAGCAGCCATGACAGCATGCACTCCTGTGCAAGCTCCAGCCAGACACAGTGCCAGCATGGAGGGTGAAGGTGACATGGTAGTCACTTCTGTAAACGGTCCATGCTCCCCACACTCTTAATCAAATTAGAATAAGTCAAGTACAAGAACTTTAAGTCCCTGAAAAAAGAAATTGAAGAAGATGTCAGAAAATGGAAAGATCTCCCATGCTCATGGATAGGCAGGACTAACATAGTAAAAATGGCAATCCTACCAAAAGCAATCTACAGATTCAATGCAATCCCCATCAAAATACCAACACAATTCTTCACAGACCTGGAAAAAATAATACTCAACTTCATATGGAAAAACAAAAAACCCAGGATAGCCAAAGGAATCCTGTACAATAACACAACTTCTGGAGGCATCACGATCCCTGACTTCAAGCTCTACTATAGAGCTACAGTAATAAAAACAGCTTGGTACTGGCATAAAAACCGACATGTGGACCAATGGAATCGAATTGAAGACCCTGACATTAATCCACACACCTATGAACATATAATTTTTGACAAAGAAGCCAAAAGTGCACAATGGAAAAAAGAAAGCATCTTCAACAAATGGTGCTGGCAAAACTGGATATCAACATGTAGAAGGCTGCAAATAGATCCATATCTATCACCGTGCACAAAACTTAAGTCCAAGTGGATCAAGGACCTCAACATAAATCCAGCTACTCTGAACCTGCTAGAAGAGAAAGTAGGAAGTAGTCTTGAACGCATTGGCATAGGAGACTACTTCCTAAATAGAACACCAGTAGCACAGACTCTGAGACAAACAATCAATCAATGGGACCTCTTGAAACTGAGAAGCTTTTGTAGAGCAAAGGATACGGTCAACAAGGCAAAGCGACAGCCTACAGAATTGGAAAAGATCTTCACCAACCCCACATCTGACAGAGGACTGATATCCAGAATATATAAGGAACTCAAGAAATTAGACATCAAAATGCCCAACAGTCCAATTAAGAAATGGGCTATAGAGTTAAACAGAGAATTCTCAACAGAGGAAACTCAAATGGCCGAAAGACATTTAAGGAACTGCTCAACATCCCTAATCATCAGGGAAATGCAAATCAAAACAACTCTGAGATACCACCTTACGCCTGTCAGAATGGCTAAGATCAAAAACACTGAAGACACCTTATGCTGGAGAGGATGTGGAGCTAGGGGAACTCTCCTCCACTGCTGGTGGGAATGCAAGCTTGTACAACCACTTTGGAAATCAATATGGCGCTTTCTTAGAAAATTGGGAATCAATCTCCCCCAAGATCCAGCTATACCACTCTTGGGCATATACCCAAGAAATGCTCAACCACACCATAAGAGCACTTGTTCAGTTATGTTCATATCAGCATTGTTTGTAATAGCCAGAACATGGAAACAACCCAGATGCCCTTCAACTGAAGAATGGATAAACAAAATGTGGTACATATACACAATGGAATACTACTCAGCAGAGAAAAACAATGGCATCATGAGGTTTACAGACAAATGGATGGATCTAGAAAAAATCATCCTGAGTGAGGTAACCCAGACTCAGAAAGACAAACATGGTATGTACTCACTCATAGCAAGATACTAGACATGAAACAAGGATGACTTGTCTGCTACTCACATCACCAGGGAGGCTACCTGGAAAACAGGACCCCAAGAAAGACACAGGGATCACCCAATGACAGAGAAATGGAATGAGATCTACATGAACAGCCTGGACATGAGTGGCGGTAATGAAAGGCGAGGGTTGAGGGAAAGAGAGCTTGGGGGAGCGGGAGATCCCAGCTGGATCAACAACAGAGAGGGAGAACAAGGAATAGGAGACCATGGTAAATAAAGACCACATGAGAATAGGAAGAAGCAAAGTGCTAGAGAGGCCCACAGAAATCCACAAAGATACCCACACAACAGACTGCTGGCAGTGGTCGAGAGACAGCCCGAACTGACCTACTCTGGTGATGGGATGGCCAAACACCCTAATTGTTGTGCTAGAAACCTCATCCAACTACTGAGGGATCTGGATGCAGAGATCCATGACTAGGCCCCGGGTGGATCTCTGGGAGTCCAATTAGCGAGAATGAGGAGGGTTTATATGAGCGAGAATTGTTGAGACCAAGGTTGGATAAAGCACAGGGACAAATAGCCAAATGAATGGAAACACATGAACTATGAACCAATGGCTGAGGGGTCCCCACTGGATCAGGCCCTCTGAATGGATGAGACAGTTGATTGGCTTGATCTGTTTGGGAGGCATCCAGGCAGTGGGACCAGATCTTGTGCTCATTGCATGAGTTGGCTGTTTGAAACCTGGGGCCTATGCAGGATTGTTTGGCTCGGCCTGGGAGGAGGGGACTAGACCTACCTGGACTGAGTCTACCAGGTTGACCTCAGTCTGTGGGGAAGGCTTTGCCCTGGAGGAGATGGGAATGGGGGGGGGGGGTTGGGGGGAAGGTGAGGGGGACGGGAGGGGGGAGAACAAGGGAATCCGTGGCTGATATGTAGAACTGAATTGTATTGCAAAATAAATTAATAAAAAAAAAAAAGAAAAAAAAAAGAATAAGTCAAGTAGACAACTGTTTAGACAAGACATAATTGCACTTTAAATCAGTCCTTCAAGTGCGCACACTCATTAATGTCAAAGTTAAGTCTTTATCACAGCGAACGAGCGTAGAGAACAGAGATGGGTTTTCTTGATGAAAGTATTAAAGCAGCAATTACCCAGATTGTGACTTTTGTCACATCTGCCCATTGAAAAAAAATGAAGAGGAATGCCTTTCAGGACCAAACTGAAATAATTTAGGCAAAATGCTTATGTTCAGAGAAAACTAATAGCAGATAGGATTTTTTTCTTAATTCTTTATGTGAGTATACAAACAACAGAGGTAACAACACATTTCTAAGCAGAATTTCTAGGAGTCTCACAAGGCAGCCAACGTCCAGTAAAAGAATTAGTGCTTTCTTCATAGGTAGTCACATCACTGAATCCAAAGTTAGAGCAAGGTAGAATTGGGTTGTAGGAGAGAAAAAGTTTCAATATAGAATGCAAAGACTTATGTCCATATGATGTTGGGAAGATGTCCTTACGTTAACTGCTGTTTATACCTTAATCTCTCACAGAACCATTTCCTACATACTTTACATAATTATTATTTTAAGATTTCTTTAATTGAAATAGAATGACATTGATTCCCCCTCCTTTACCCTCCATCTAGCTCCTCTCTCAACTCCTTCCCATGTCCCATGGACTCTCAAGTTGATAACCTCTTATCACATTTGTGTGTGAACACAAATATGTAAATACAACCCGCTGAGTCCATATTTGTTGTCTGTGTGTTCATGTTTTTAAGGTTCACCAATCAGCATTGGATAACTTATAAGGGGATTCATCTCTGGGAGAGTTTAACACTCTGATTTCAGCTGTCAACACCATCCCAGAAAACCTCAACTGGACACAGTGCAGAGATCAACAGACCATGTGGAGCGTAGCCCCAACAGATACATCTACACTACAGCTCCTCCATCTATGGCTCAGAGAACATTGTTGAAGAGGGGCTGGAAAGATTGTAGGATTCAGGATAACTGGAAGTCTGCTGTGAAACAGTCTTACCTAGAAATGGCTGCATAAACAAGACTGGAACAACACTAATATCAGTGGGTATGTAACCAAGAAGGGGGGAAATGTCATGGGGTCACCCCCATGACAAAGAACTTCAGCCCACTTACTGTCACATACCTTAATGCAGAATGGATTCGTTATGCCTCATTAGCCGTTAGTAAGAAACATAAACTCTTGTTAAGAATCTTTATTGGTAAATTGCTCCATAAAGCTAAAAATACAATGTATGAGATGGCTTCCGTGTCTCCATGTCTGGAGAGCTTCAAAAACATAACTTTAGTACATTATAAAATGAGCCACCTAAGACAGGAGATTAAATAACCCATCACTGTTTCCAAGAGATTCTTCGTCATAGCTGCTAATTTTGGGGTTTTTGGAAGGAAAACAAAGTAAGCACCCAAATTAAAACTAGTAACTTATTTAATGCATGCTTTGGCGCTTCTCCTGGATTTGGAAAGCCTTTTCACATCCTTTGCTCTCAGAATAGACTTACTCCAGGAACTAGGAAAATTTCAAAATTAACCCTTTCAATCAACTAGAAGGCCACCCATTGGAAAAGAACAGGGTACTGCAAAATGGCAAGCTATTATTTTCGAAATGCCCTGTTTTTACCTTCAGGCTCCTGAGTAGGGTCCAATTTCCTTGCAGGGAGGAGTTGAGACCTGGTAACATTTGCCTCCCACTTTAGAGCCAGTTTTGCAAACCCTCCTAACATTTTTCGTAAGCATCCCACACGTCATTTGAAGAAATCTTGGAACATTTCATGATATTTTCCCTATCATGAAGACAGTTTTGGGAGCATGCAGCGTCTAAGAGATCCCAGAATTAACAATCACAAGGGACAATATGCCTTGTGGAAGCAGTACATCCCAGATACCTGCATTTTGGTGGCTTTCCATGCATTTCCCTTCCTATGTGAATACTTAGAAGCATGCTGTGCCTTAGTTGAATTTTGAAAATGAACTTAATGGATGGTAACTTTACGTGAACCCTTTTTCTAGAACAGTGGTTCTCAGCCTGTAGGTTGCGACACCTTTATATCAGATATATATTTTTAAAGGTTTATTTATTATGTATACAGTATTCTATCTGCATATATTCCTACACCCCAGAAAAGGGAACCAGATCTCATTATAGATGGTTGTGAGCCACCATCTGGGTTCTGGGAATTGAACTCAGGACCTCTGGAAGAGCTGCCAGTGCTCTTAACCTCTGAGATACCTCTCCAGCCCTATATCAGATATTTTTACATTATGATACATAACAGTAGCAAAGTTACAGTTATGAAGTATCAGTGAAATAATTTTATGGTCGGGGGTCCCCACAACAGGAAGGACTGTATTAAAGGGTTGCAGCATTAGGAAGGTTGAGAACCACTGTTCTAGGATGTCTCATATCAGTGACCTTACTCTGAACTTGTTTCAGATGAAATTTTTCATGTATAAGGAAGAGTTTAGAGTTAAGCTTGATGATTGCAACTTGTCCCTCCTCACCTTTGACTAGTATTCACCAGCAACATGTAGTTTTGTCTCTTTATAAAAAGATATTTCTGTCCAAGGGACATGGGCTATAATGCTTTATCATCATCATAGTGTGATGTGGCTTTGCTTCAAGTGGCCACTTTATTTTTAGCTTGGTTATCATTTCTAGGAAGTCTTTTGCAGTAGAAATAGCCATATCTCAGTGTATAAGAGATATGGTGCACGCAGCACGGTAGACACAGGTGCTTAGATAACCAGGTGAGCCCAGGAAACTGAACCTTTAGCTGTTCCTTAGGCACAACCTTCGCTGAACTCGAGAAGAAATTCATGGGAATCAATCTCTTCCTGTCTGCTCAGTATCCTGTCAGGGGCCAGCACTTTAGATCTCAGCTTCTGCCCACTGTATGTAATATGTATCATTTCATCTCAGTATCGATGGATACACATTTGAGCCAGTTTTTGTCAGTGGATGGTTTTCTAGATATCGGTGTAATATTATAGACATTAGAAACTTCTGATGATAAGAATAGTAGCTATAAAAAAAAGGTTTCATTTATCAGACACATCAAATGGACCAGGTACTCTACTTAGTGTGTTATATTTGTAATAATACAAATGCCCTATAAAATTACTGACATCGCTCAATTTTATAAAGAGAAACACCGAGAGAACTAAGTATCTAGCTAAATGTTAAGTAACACTTCAATAAGCAGACCTCCCTCCCTCCCTCCCTCCCTCTCTTTCTGTGTATGTATTTGTAGGCAAGATATATGTTAAAGTACATTTTCCCCTGGAGATCTTAGTTGTTTCTTAAATCATTTGAACGTTGGTTTCCCCACATCTACAATGAGAGTCATGAAAAACTGATAAGAAAATAATAATGAGTAAGTGTGATTTAGAAGAATAAGTAGAGCACTTAATTGAAAGCACATTTCAGGCACCCATTAGATGCAAAGTGATGCTGATGTGGGGAGAGGAGGAGGAGAAGCCAGAGATGATTTCATGAGGATTCCTCCAGCTGCAGAATCATAGTTGAGTATGAACTGGAATTACCCCCTTGCCAGCTCATGTTATTTCAGTATGGCTGCGTTACATCAAAATGTGCATCACGGTGATTCGAACCGAGGAGCCTCAAGGAGCAGAGATGGATTCAGAGTTAGTGTTCTGAATCTTTTATGGTCCTTTCAGTATCCTGTCCTGTGTGAACTGGAAAAGCCACTAGCTCCCCTCATGCTGGCCTCATATAAGCTTTCATTTCAAACTATTTCTGGAAGCTCATACTTCTGGATCTTAATGAATTGTAATGTCATTTTGTAAGAGTGTTGTTAACCTCTGGCCTCAGCTTCTGTCTGCCAACCACTTATTTTTCTTCCTCTTTAACAAGTATTACTCTATCATTTCAGGATGTCCAGGGAATAGGGTAAAAGTCCAACTCTCACACATTAACGTTCTGCAACCCTGTTTTCCTCCTCTCTTCCCTTTGTTCCCGATCCGTTCCACAATTCACTGACAAACAGGTATTCACAGTCCTTAGTGAGTTAGAGATATTTTTAGTTGGTCTCTGATCTTCCCCTTTTTTGCCCCTCCAATTAGTTGTTCCAATTTCTCTTTGATTTACCTGGATTGCATTGTGAAAACACTTTGAGATTTCATATAATAGAATCGCTTGAAACATGCAACCAACCGCTGCTGTCGCTTCTACTCATTCATCTCAGCTAATGGGAAACTTCTTATGATGATGTTCTGTATGCTGTCCTCCTATTTAAAATTTTGTTCCTGCATTTGCTTCCCTGCCAATTCTTTTCAGGGTCATGTATAAACTTTTCAGGGTCATGAATATAAGTTCCTTTTTATCTGTTGAGTAAAGCCAACCTCCTTCAAGTCAAATTTCAATGTCTATAGTTTGCCTTCATTTTGTAAAAACTTCTTTGGAAACTAAGCCCACGTCCTTCTCAAACCTCTTACGCTGACAGGCAGTTTAAAGCCAGAGAAGATCCATAGTACCGTAGTACCATAATACCTCAAAGCTGATCAAGAGGGCCATTTCTCTGTAAGTTTATTTGGTTTAAATTTTTTGCTTCAAGGAACTACTCCCAAGTATCGCACTTGATATATTTTTTTCCTATTTAGTTTTTCCCCAAAATCATAAACTTAACTATGCAATGCAGCTAGACATGGAGGGGAATAGGGAAAATATGGAACCCAAGGAGCTTCAGTGAGAGCAGAGATTGCATGGTATTGCAAGCAGATGGGGTGTGGCACCCTCCTGAGCTACAGAAGGAATGGTCTGGTGGGTAAAGATGCCTGCAAGTCAAGAGAGTTAGAGTTGTCCACAGTCAGAAACCGTGATCTTTATGCTTTAAAAAAAATTCTGTGAGTCCACCATGGGTCATTTATTACCCAGAACCACCCCCTATATTAAAATCATTGTAAGAAGAGTTTTCTCATTGCAAGACAGTACCATTTTACACTTTCCAAGAAGAAACCAATAAAAAACAGAAGACGTCTCAGAAATGACCCATTTCAGACCAATTTTAAGCTCATGAATCCACTTATCAGTAAATAAGATTAAGCTTACCCTAGGAACTGGCAGCAAGGTGTATGGTATGGAAAGGTTTGCAAAGGGCTAAGGAAGTCTGCTTTCTATAAATGAGAATGTCCTTCAGAACACAGAAATAATCAATGTCCTTTGTTCATTAGACGCCTACGATTCTGCAGCAAGGTACCCAGGTTATTGTAATGCACTGTGATGGCTGTGGGGGAGAGTTTTTAGCATTGTGGGTGTTAATATTAGCAAACCCCTAAACTAAAAGCAAAACAGCCCATGACATATATTTTAAGGCAGTGGTTCTCAACCTGTGGGTTGCAACACCTTTGGGGGTTCAAACTGCCTTTTCACAGGGATTGCACATCAAATATCCTGTGTATCACATCTTTATATTTAACATATTTACATTACGATTCATAACAGCAGCAAAAGTAAAGTTATGAAGTAGTAATGAAATAATTTTATGATTGGGGTCACCACAACATGAGGAATTGTATTAAAGGGTCACAGCATTAGGAAGATTGAGAACCCCTGACCTAAGGAAAAGACACCCATTAGAAACAGAACATTTTAGTTTTATGGAAAAAGCTTTCTCTGGGAAAGCACACTGATACAGCACATACATGTTGTCAGAAAGGATGTATGATGCAGGCCTAGCCAACCCCCTCATTTGATGCTGCTCTGGTCAGCCCTTATATAATGTAAAAGAGGTGCAGAGGATGCCACTAGAGCAATGGTTCTCAACCTGTGGGTCACGACCCCTCTGGGTTGCACATTAAGTATTTACATTACAGTGCATAACAGTAGCAAAATTACAGTTGTGAAGTAGCCACAAAAACAATTTTATGGTTGGGGGTCACCAAAACATGAACTGTATTAAAGGGTTGCAGCATTAGGAAGGCTGAGGACCTTTTATTGAAACCTTGGAATAGATATAGGGAAAAAAAGATTGAAAACAAATTGTAGAATGCACACTTACATTTTCTTATGGACATATAGACTATTAGTACTTAGAATTGGAAATAAGCTGTAGCAATATTTAACTGTGATGATAGAAAAATTCATGGGAGTCTTGAGACAATTATAATGAAGGAAGGATTGTAAAATTACTTCTGGAAGTCATTGGTGGGGATAACTTTTTATTATGCTCTTTGAATATAAGAATATGAAATGAGCAAATTCCTCATTAAGTAATTTTCTTGAAAGAAACACTAGCCCTAAATGAGTACTATTATAGCATATGGATTGGCTTGCTTAGTGTAAGAATAAGATTTAACAAAATAGTCATAAAGCATGTAACTACTTTAAAGTCTGAGATGAAAGCATAATAAATCCTTTTAAGAAATCTTAGGCATTGAGAAATGGTGTTAATTGGTGAATTTGAATTTTTGGAAAAGAAGAATTCCAATTTCCTTTCTGAAAAGTAACCTCTGACTAGATGGACAAGATCATACTTTACTGTGCATAGTTATTACTTTGAGAACAAGGTATAAAGACCATAACACATAAGGCAGAAGACTGTAATTCCCTGTCATCTCCTCTACTAGTCAGCAGTGTGACTTTGGACAGGACATTCTTTGAGTGTTATTCCTCAGAGTCCTTGTTGGCAATCTCTGACACCACCAGAGATAATGGTATGTAATTCCTTTTCTTTCCCTGTCACTCTATCCAGTTATTTTATTAAATACTTTACATATGCCCAAATTCCTTTTTCGTGTTGGTGCTGCAAATTGAACCCAGGTCCTTGCACATGGTAGACAACTGTTCTACCACTGATCTATACTCCTAAAGCCCTAGAGTTTCATTTTCAACATATTAAAATGTGTTTTCCTCATTTTTTAAAAGCCTTAACAAAGCTTAAATTGTTAGTGACAATCTCAAAGCATAAATATAAATCACTCTAGCCTAGAAATTAAGAATTAAGTTAGCTAACACAGCAAATGGTCATCTTATACTTTATAAGTTTATGATTAAAACCCTTATTGATTTCTTATGATCCAACTGTCAAAACTGCTCCCCATTTTCCACTTAGTACATTTTGTGTTTGTTTCAGAGATTTGGAGATAGGTATTAACATTTGTTCTCTTTACATACTGTTGTTCCATACAAGTTTTCAAAAAAAAATTTCCTTCTAAATATTCAGGAATATAACATCATATTTATTATTATAACTCAAGGTTATTTCAATCTCTGCTACATTTGTTTACTCATGGATCACACGTTGAACCATTAAGACAATTTAGAAGCTTGAAAGTGTGGTGATAATGACTTCATGATGACATGAAGGACGAATGTATGGTCAGTTAAGTTTTCACATGACTGACACATTACACACTGACATTCAAATGGCTTCAGTTCCACAGAGTGTACTCATAGAACATGAAATCTGAGCAGTGAATTCAAGTTTAATACAAACAAAACGCAATTTTGACATTTAAATTCCCAAACTGAAACTAAATATGTAAAGACAGAAATAATTGGTAAATTTGTATATCTTTACGTCTCTTAAAAAACAATCTAAGGTGTACATTAGCAATTGGATATGTAATTGAAACTAGTCGGGAACAATATTAAACAATTTGATCTTCACAGTTTTCAAGAAAGCTCAGAATATTC